>NW_012108475.1:397040-403010 GCF_000951045.1 Mandrillus leucophaeus | reverse complement strand
GAGAAAGAAACTTTCTGTGAAACTGCTTCATGATGTCTGGATTCATCTCACAGAGTTAAAGTTTTGTTTTGATTCAGCAGGTTAAAAACCCTGTGTTTGTAGAATCTGTGAAGGGACATTTGGGAGCCCTTTGAGATTTATGGGTAAAACCAGAATATCCCCAGATAAAAACTAGAAATAAACTTTACATGAAACTGCCTTGTGATGTGTCAATTCATCTGACAGAAATAATCCTTTATTTTGATTGACCAGGTTAGTAACACTTTCTTTGAAGAATCTGTGAAGGGACATTTGGGAGCCCAGTGAGGTCTATGGGGAAAAAGCGAATATCCACTGATAAAAACTAGAAATACGCTATCTGTGAAACTGCTTTGTGATGTGTGGATTCATCTCACAGAATTAAACCTTTCTTTTGATTCAGCAGGTTGGAAACTCTTAGTGTAGAATCTGCAAAGGGGCATTACAGAGCCCATTGAGGTGTATGGGGAAAAACCAAAAATCCCCAGATACAAACTAGAAAGAAGCTACCTGTGAAACTGGTTTGGATGTGTGGATTCATCTCTCAGAGTTATGCTTTTGTTTACATTTAACAGGATATAAACTCTTTTTGTAGAATCTACAAAGGGACATTACAGAGCCCATTAAGGCCTATGATGAAAAACTGAATATCCCCAGATAAAAACAGGAAAGAAGCTGTCTATGAAAATGCTTTGTGATGTGTGTATTCTTCTCATAGAGGTAAGCCTTTCTTTTGATTCAACAGGTTAGAAACACTTTTTTTGTGGAATCTGTGAGGGAACATTTGGGAGATCATTGAGGTCTAAGGGAAAAAAGAAAATATATCCATATAAAAACTAGGAAGATATTATCTATGAAACTGCTTTGTGATATGTGGGTTTATCTCACAAAGTTAAGCGTTTCTTTTGACTGAATAAATTGAAAACACTCTTTTTTGTAGGATCTGTGTAAGTCCATTTGGGAGTCCAATGAGGTCTATGAGGAAAAACTGAACATACTAGAAAAAATCTAGAAAGAAGCTGTCTTTGAAACTCCTTTGTGATGTGTCAATTCATCTCACAGAGTTAATCTTTTCTTTTGATTCAGCAAGTTGGAAGCACTATTTTTGTAGACTCTGCAAAGAAACATTTGGGAGCCTGTTGAGACCTATGGGGAAAACCCGAATATTTCCAGAGAAAAACTAGAAAGAAGCTATTTGTGAAACTGTCTTGTTTTGTGTGCATTCATCTCATAGAGTTAAAACTTTCCTTTGATTCAGCAGGTTTGAAACATTCTTTTTGTAGAATCTGCGAAGGTATTTTGGGGAACGCCTTGAGGTCTACGGGGAATAACGAAATATCCTTAGCTAAAACTAGAAAGAAGCTCTCCGTGAAACTGCTTGGTGATGTGTGGATTCATCTCACACATTTCAACCTTTCTTTTGATTCAGCAGGTTTGATACATTCTCTTTTTAGAATCTGTGAAGGGACATTTTGGATTGGGGTCCTTGTAGAAAAACTGTATATCCCCAGATAAATACTAGAAAGAAGTGATCAGTGAAACTGCTTTGTGATGTGTGTATTCACCTCACAGAGTTAAATCTTTCTTTTGATTCACGAGGTTGGAAAATATCTTTCTGTTGAATCTGCAAAGGGACATTTGGGATTCTATTGGGGCCTATGAGGAAAAACTAAATATCACCAGTTATTATCCAGAAAGAAACTATCTGTGAAACTGGTTTGTGACATGTCAATTCATCTCATAGAGTTAAACTTTTCTTTTGATTCAGCAGGTTGGAAACACGCTTTTTGCAGAATTTGCAAAGAAACATTTGGGAGCCGATTGAGGACTATGGGGAAAACCAAATATTCTCAGAGGAAAAATAGAATGAAGCTATTTCTGAAACTGCTTTGTGATGTGTGGATTAATTTCACAGAGTTAAACCTTTCCTTTGATTCAGCAGGTTGGGAACCCTTTCTTTTTTGTAGTTTCAGCAAAGGGACATTTGTGAGCCCATTGAGGCCTATGAGGAAAAACCGAATATACCCAGTAAAGAATAGAAATAAGGTATCTGTGAAACTGCTTTGAGATGTGTGGATTAATCTCAGAGAGTTAAATTTTTCTTTAGATTTATCAGGTTGGAAAAACTTTTTCTGTAAAATCTGCAAAGGGATATGTTGGAGCCCATTGAAGCTTATAAGGAAAAACAATATCCAAAGGTAAAAACTAGAGAGAAGCTATCTGTGAAACTGCTTTGTGATGGGTGGATTAATCTTACAGAGTTTAACCTTTCTTTTAATTCAGGAGGTTAAAAACAATCTTTTCCTACAATCTGGGAAGCGACATTTGGGAGCCCATTGAGGCCTATGGGGAATAACCAAATAATCCTAGATAAAAACTAGAAAGAAGCTATCTTTGAAATTGCTTTGTGATGTGTGGATTCATCTATCATAGGTAAACCTTTCATTGATTCAGCATGTTGGAAACACTCCTATTGTAGAATCTGTGAGGGGACATTTGGGAGCCCACTGAGGCACAGGGGGAACAACTGAATATTCACAGATATAAACTATAAATAAGATACCTGTGAATTTGTGTTGTGAGGTGTGGATTCATGTCATAGAGTTTAACCTTTCTTTTGATACAGCAGGTTGGAAACACTTTTTGTAGAATATTTGAAGGGACACTTGGGAGCCCACTGAGGCATATTCAGACAAAAAAATAGCCCCAAATAAAAACTAGACAGAAGCTTTCTGTGAAACTGCTTTGTGATGGGTAGATTCAACTCACAGAGTTAAACATTTCTTTTGATTCAATATGTTATCAACACTCATTTTGTGAATCTGCAAAGGGATTTATCAGAGCCCATTGAGTCCTACAATGAAAAATTGAGTATCCAGAGATTAAAACTAGAGAGAAGCGATCTGTGAAACTGCTTTGTGATGTATAGATTCATCTTACAGACTTTAAATTTTGTTTTAATTTATCAGGTTGGAAAAAATCTTTTCCTGGAATCTGTGAAGAGACATTCAGGAGCGCATTGAGGCCTATGGGGAAAATCTGAATATCCCCAGGTAAAAACTAGAAAGAATCTATCTTGTAGAATCTGTGAAAGAATTCTTCCAAGCCCATTGAAGCCTAAAATGAGAAACCAAATATCCATAGATTAAAAACTAGAAAGATGCTATCTTTTAAACTGCTTTGGGATATGTGGATTCATATCACAGTTAAAATTTTCTTTTGAATCAGTAGGTTGACAACTCTCTTTATGTGGAATCTGTGAAGGGACATTTGGGAGCCCATTGAGGCCTATGGGGAAAGATCAAATATCCCCAGATAAAAACTAGAAAGAAGCTATCTTTGAAACTGCTTTGTAATGAGTGGGTTCATATCACAGCGTTAAACCTTTCTTTTGATTCATCAGGTTGGAAACACTCTCTTTGTAGAATATGTAAAAAGACACTTGGGAGCCCTCTGAGGCCTATGGAGAAAAACTGATACCCTCAGATAAAAGCTACAAAGAATCTTTCTGTGAAACTGCTTTATGATGTGTGGTTTCATTACATGGAGTTAAATTTTTCTTCTGATTCAGCAGGTTGGAAATACTTTTTTTTGTCATAGATTTTGTCCCAAAATCTTCAAAGGGACATTTTGGAGCCCGTTGAGGCCTATGGAGAAAATCTGAATATCCCTAGATAAAAACTAGAAAGAAGCTATCTGTGGAACTGCTTTGGGATGTTTTGATTCGTCTCACAGAGTTAAACATTTCTTTTGAGTCTGCAAGTTGGAAACACTCTTTTTGTAGAATCGGTGAAGGGACTTTTGGGATCACACTGAGGCCCATGAGGAAAAATGAATATCAAATGATAAAAACTAGAAGGAAGCTATTTTTGAAATTACTTTGTGGTGTGTGGACTCATCTCAAAGAATTAAAACTTTCTTTTGAATCAGCAGGTTGGAAACACTCCTTTTACTGAATCTGTGAAGGGGCTTTTGGAGCACATTCAGGCCTATTGACAAAAGCTGAATATCTCCCCATAGAAACAAGAAAGAAGGTATCTGTGAAACCACTTTGTGATGTGTGGATTCATCTCACAGAGATAAACCTTTCTATTGATTCAGCAGGCTGGAAAAACTCTTTTTGTAGAATCTGCGAAGGGACATTTTGGAGCCCTTTGTGTTCCATGGGAAAACACTGAACATCCCCAGATAAAAAATAGAAATAAGCTACCTGTGTAACTTATTTGTGATGTGTGGGTTCATCTCACAGACTTACACCTTTATTTTGATTCAGCAGGTTAAAACCCCTCTATTTGTAGAATCTGCAATGGGACATTTGGGAGCTCATTAAGGCTAATGGTGAAAAAGAGAATATCCCCAGATGAAAACTAGAAAGAATATATTTGTGAAACTGCTTTGTGTTGTGTGGATTCATCTCACAGAAAGAAAACTTTCTTTTCATTAGGCAGCTTGGAAATACTTTTTTTGAAGAATCTGCAAAGAGACACCTGAGAGCCCATTGAGGCCTATGAAAAAAAACTTAATTTCCTCTGTAAAATCTACAAAGAATCTATCTGTAAAACTACTTTGTGATGTGTGGATTCATCTCACAGAACTAAACCTTTCTTTTCATTCCACAGGTTAGAAACACTCTTTCTGTAGAATCTGTGAAGGGACATTTGGGAGCACATTGAGTTTCATGGAAAAATCGAATATACCCATATAAAAACTAGAAAGAAGCTGTCTTTGAAACTGGTTTGTGATGTGTGGATTCATTACACAGAGTTAAACCTTTGTTTTGATTCAGCCAGTTGGAAACACTCTTTTTGTACAATGTGCAAAGGGACTTTTGGGATCCCATTTATACCTATGGCGAAAAACACAATATCCCCATAAAAAAACTTGAAAAATAGTATCTGATAAACTGATTTGTGATGTGTGTATTCATCTCATAAAGTTAAGCCTTTTGATTGATTCAGTTGGTTGGAAACACTCTTTTTGTAGCATGTGTGAAGTGACATTTGGGAGCCCTTGGAAGCCTATGGGGAAAAACAAAATATCCTAGATAAAAATTAGAAAGAAGTGATCTGTAAAACTGCTTTGTGATGTCTGTATTCATCTCAGAGAGTTAAACCTACCGTTTGGTTCACCCGGTTGGAAAAACTTTTTTCACTGGACTGCAAAGGGACATTTCAGAGCCCTTTGATGCATACAAGGAAAAATAGAATATCCCCAGATAAAAACTAGAAAGAATCTATCTGTGAAACTGCTTTGTGTTGTGCGGATTCATTGCACAGATTTAAACCTTTCCTTTCATTCAGCTGGTTGGAAACACTCTTTTTGTGCAATCTGCAAAGAGACATTTGGGAGCCCATTGAGGCCTATGTGGAAAAACAGAATATCCCCAGATAAAAACTAGAAAGAAGCTATCTATTAAAATGCTTCATGATATGTGGATATATATCCTAGGGTTAAAACTTTCTTTTGATTCAGCATGTTGGAAACATTCTTTTTGGGGAATCTGTGAAGGCACAATTGGGAGGCCATTGAGTCCTTTAGAGAAAAACTGAATATCCCCAGATAAAAACTAGAGAGATACTATCTGTGAAACTGCTTTGTAATGTGTGGATTCAGGTCACAGAGTTAAACCTTTCTTTTGGTTCTGTAGTTTGGAAACACTTTTTTTGTAGTATCTGCAAAAGGACATTTGGGAGCTTATCATGGCCTATGGCTAAAAACAAACAAACAAACAAACAAAAAAAAACCCGAATATTCCCAGATAAAAACTAGAAAGAATCTATTTGTGAAACTGCTTTGTGATGTGTGGATTCATCTCACACAATTAAACCTTTCTTTTGATTCAGCAGGTCGAAAACATTCTTTTTGTAGAATCTGCAAAGGGACATTTGGGAGCTCATTGAGGTTTAAGGGAAAAAACAGAATGTCTGCATATAAAAAGTGGAAGGAAGCTAT
>NW_012108475.1:388937-396564 GCF_000951045.1 Mandrillus leucophaeus | reverse complement strand
ATAAGCTATCTGTGTAACTGCTTGGTAATGTGTGGATTCATCTCACAGAGTTAAACCTTTTTTTTTTATTCAGCAACTTGGAAATATTCTTTTAGCACAATCTATGAAAGGACGTTTTAGAGGACATTTTGGATTCTGAAGAAAAATGGAATATGTCCAGACAAAACCTAGAAAGAAACGATCTGTGAAATTCCTATGTGATGTGTGGATTCATCACACATAGTTAAACCTTTTTTTTTTAATTCAGCAAGTTACAAACGCTTTTTTTGTAGAATCTGCAAAGTAACATTTGGGACCCCATTGTGGCCTACAGGGAAAAATAGAATATCCCCATATAAAAACTAGAAAGAAGCCATATGTGAAACTGCTTCAAGATGTGTGGATTCATATCACAGAATTAACCTTTCTTTTGATTCAGTAGGTTGGAAACACTTTTTTGGTAGAATATGTGAAAACACAATTTGGAGCTTACTGAGGCCTAAGAGGAAAAAACAAATATCCCCACATAAAAACTAGAAACAAGCTAACTGTGAAAATGATTTGTTGGTGTAGACTCAGCTCACAGAGTTAAAACTTTCATTTGATTCAGCAGGTTGGGAACACTCTTTTTGCAGAATCTGCCAAGGGACTGTTGGTAGCCCATATCCCCGGATAAAAACTACAAAGCAGCTATCTGTGAAACTGCTTTGTGATGTGTGGATTCATCTCATAGAGTTAAACCTTTCTTTTTCTTCAGCAAGTTGAAAATACTCTTTTTTTTAGACTCTGCAAAGGGACATTTGGGAGCCCATTGAGGCCTATGGGGAAAATTGGAATATGCTCAATAAAAACTAGAAAGAAGTTATCTGTGAAACTACTTGGTGATATATGGATTCATCTCAGAATTAAAACAATTTTTGATTCAGGACGTTGGAAACACTGTTTTTGTAGAATCTGCAAAGCAACATTTGAGAGCTTATTGTGGCCTCTGGGGGAAAAAAAAAAGGAATATCCTTAGATAAAAATTAGAAAGAAACTACCTGTGAAACGGCTTCATCATGGGTGGATTCATCTCACAGAGTTAAGTGTTATGTTTGATTCAGCTGGTTGGAAATACTCTTTGTGTAGAATATACAAAGGGACATTTGAGAGCTTAATGAGGCCTATGGGGAGAAACCAATTATCCCCAGACAAAAACTAGAATAAAAGCTCTCTGAGAAACTGTTTTGTGTTGTGTTGATTCAGCTCACAATTTTAAAACGTTCCTTTGATTCAGCAGGTTGGTAACACTTTTTTTGCAGAATCTGCAAAGGGACATTTGAGAGCCCATTGTGAGTTAAACCTTTCTTATGATACAACATGTTGGAAACACTCTTTTTGTAAAATCTGTGATGAGATATTTCGGAGCTCATTGAGGCCTCTGGGGAAAAACTGAATTTCCCCAGTAAAAAAAAGAAGAAAAAGCTATCTGCCAAACTGCATTGAGATGCGTGGACTTATCTCACAAAGCTAAAAGTTTCTTTTGTTTCATCAGGTTGTAAACACTCTTTTTGTAGAATCTGTGAAGGGACATTTGGGAGCCCTTTGAAGTCTATTCAGAAAACAGAATATCTATTGCCAAAAACTAGAAAAAAAGCTATCTGTGAAACTGCTTTGTGATGTGTGGATTCTTCTCATAGAGTTTAACTTTTCTTTTGATTCAGCAGGTAGGGAACTCACTTTCAGTAGAATCTCTGAAGCAACATTTCGAAGCCAATTTTGGCCTATGGGGAAAAACAAAATACCCCCAGATAAAAACTTAAAAGAAGATACCTGTGAAACTCCTATGTGATGTGTGGATTCATCTCACAGAGATAAACCTTTTTTCTGATTCAGCAGGTTGGATACACTCTTTTTGCTGAACCTGCAGAGGGACATTTAAGAGGCCATTGTGGCCTAGGGAAAAAAAATGAATATCCTGATAAAAACTAGAAAGAAACAATCTTTGAAACTGTGTTGTGACGTCTGGATTTATCTCCCAAAGTTAAATCTTTCTCTTGATTTAGCAGGTTGGAAAGACTGTTTTTGTAGAATCTGTGAAGGGACGTTTGTGAGCCCTTTGAGGCCTAACAAGAAAAAGTGAATATTCCTAGATAAAAACTAGAAAGAAGCTATCAGTGAAAATGGTTGGCCATGTGTGCATTCATCTCACAAAGCTGAATATTTCTTTTCATTCAGCAGGTTGAAAAACCGCTGTTTGTAGAATCTATGAAGGAACGTTTCAGAGCCCATAGAGCCCCATGGAGAAAAACAACATATCCCCAGATAAAAATTAGAAAGAAGCTGTGTGTGAAACTGCTTTGTGATGTGTGGATTCATCTCACAGAGTTAAATCTTTCTTTGATTCAGCAGGTTGGAGAATCTGCAAAGGGACAGAATCTGCAAAGGGACATTTTGGAGACCATTTTGGCCTATGGGGAAAAACTGAATATTCCCAGATTAAAACTAGAGAGAAACCATCTGTGGAACTCCTATGTTTTGGGTGAATTCATCTTGCAGAGTTAAAATTTTCTTTTGATTCAGCAAGTTAGAAATACTTTTTTTGTAGAATCTGCTAAGGGACATTTAGAAGCCCATTTTGGCACAAGGGAAAAAACAGATTATCCCCAGATAATAACTAGAGAGAAGCCATCTATGAAGTGCTTGGAGATGTGTGGATTTATCTCACAGAGTTAACCTTTCTTTTGATTCAGCAGGTTGGAAAAACTCTTTTGGTAGAATCTGCAAAGAGACAATTGAAAGCCCATTGAGGCCTAAGGAGAAAAACCGAATATCCCCATATAAAAACTAGAAAGAAGCTATCTGTGAAACTACTTTGTGTGGTGTGGACTCAGCTCACAGAGTGAAAACTTTCTTATGATTCAACAGGTTGGAAAGGCTCTTTTTGCAGGATCTGTGAAGGGACGTTTGGGATCCCATTGTGGCATAGGGAAAACACCTTATACCCCCAGAAGCAATCTGTGAAACTGTTTTGTGAGATGTGGATTTATCTCCCAATGTTAAAACTTTCATTTGATTACACAGGTTGGAAACACTCTTTGTAGAATCCACGAATGGAAATTTGGGAGTCTTTTGAGGCCTATGGAGAAAAACAGAATATTCCCAGATAAAAACTACAAAGAAACTATCTGTGAAACTCTTTTTGTGATGTGGATTCATCTCACAGAGATAAAACTTTCTTTTGATTCGGTTAAGAACACTCATTGTCAAGAATTTGTGAAGGGACATTTGAAAGCCCATTGAGTCCTAGGGGAAAAACTGAATATCACTAGAAAGAAGCTATGTGTAAAATTCTTTGTGATGTGTGGATGAATATCACTAGATAAAACTAGAAAGAAGCTATGTGTAAAACTACTTTGTGATGTGTGGATTCATCTCACAGAGTTTAACCTTTCTTTTGATTCACTAGGTTGGAAACAGTATTTTCATAGAATCTGAAAAGCGACATTAGGGAACCAATTAAGGCCTATGGGGAAAAACCAAACATCCCCATAAAAAACTAGAAAAAAGCTATCTGTGAAACTGCTTTGTGTTATGTGGATTCAGGCCACGATGTTAGAGCTTTTTTTTTGATTCATCAGGTTGGAAACACTTTTTTTGTAGTATCTGCAAAAGAATATTTGAGAGCCATTTTGGTCTATGGAAAAAACTGAATATCCACAGATAAAAACTAGAAAGAAGCTATCTCTGAAACTACTTTGTGATGTGTGGATTCATCATACAGAGTTAAATTTTTCATTTGATTGAGCAAATTGAAAACACTCTTTCTGTAGAATCTGTGAAGAGACATTTGGGAACCCATTGTGCCATGTGGGAAAAAACAGAATATCCCCAGATAAAAACTAGAAAGAAGCTGTCTGTGAGACTGCTTTGTGATGTGTGGATTCATCACACAGAGTTAAAACTTTCTTTTGATTCAGCAGGTTTGAAATGTTCCTTTAGCAGAATCTCCAAAGAGACGTTTTGGAAACCATTTTGACCTACGGGGAAAAACTGAATATCCCCAGATAAAGACTAGAAAGCAGCCATCTATGAAACTGCTTGGAGATGTGTGAATTCATTTCACACAGTTAACCTTTCTTTTGATTCAACAGGTTTGAAACACTCTTTTGTTAGACTGTGAAGGGACAATTGGGAGCCTATTGAGGCCTAAGGGAAAAAAACGAGTATCCCCACTTAAAGAGTAGAAAGAAGGTAACTGTGAATCTGCATGTGTGGTGTGGACTGAGTTCACAGAGTTAACCTTTCTTTTGATTCAGCAAGTTGGAAACACTCTTTTTGTAGAATCTGGAAAGGGACATTTGGGAGCCCATTGAGGATTACAAGGAAAAGCCGAATATCCCCAGATAATAACTAGGCAGAAGCAATCTGTGAAACTGCTATGTGACGTGTGGATTTATGTTATGATGTTAAAACTGTCTTTTGATTAAGCAGGTTGAAACACCCTGTTAGTAGAATCTGTTTAGGGAAATTTTGGAGCCCATTTAGGCCTGTGGTTAAAAATTGAATATCCCCAGAAGAAAACTAGAAAGAAGCTATTTGTGAAACTGCTTGGCGATGTGTAAATTCATCTCAGAGAGTTAAACCTTTCTTTTGATTCAACAGGTTTGAAACACTCTTTTTGTACAACTTGCAAGGAAACATTTGGGATTGCATTGAGGTGTATGAAAAAAACCCTGATATACCCAGATAAAAACTAGAAAGAAGCTATATGTGAAGCTGCTTTCTCATGTGTGGATTCATCTTACAGAGGTAAGCCTTTCTTTTGACATTTCAGGTTGGAAACACTCTTTCTGTAGAATCTGCAAAGAGACGTTTGGGAGCCCATTTTGGCCAATGGAAAAAAAACCCCCAAATATCCCCATATAAAAACTACAAAGAAGGTAAATGTGAAACCGCTTTGTGATATGTGGATTCATCTCACAGAGTTAAACCTTTCTTTTGATTCAGCAAGTTGGAGGCACTCTTTTCATAGAATCTGCGAAGTGACATTTGGGAGGCCATTATGGCCAATGATGAAAAACTAAATATCCCCAGATAAAAACTAGAAAGAAGCTGTCCACGAAACTGCTTTCTGTAGTGTGGATTCAACTCACAGAGTTAAACCTCTCTTTTGATTCAGCAGTTCGCATATACTCTTTTTGTAGAATCTGTGAAGGGACATTTGGGAGCCCATTGATGCCTATGGGGAAAAACCGAATATCCCCAGATAAAAATGGCAAAGAATCTGTCTGTGAAACTGCTTTCTGATGTGTGGATTCATGTCACAGAATTAAATCTTTCTTTTGATTGAGCAGATTAAAAACACTCTTTCTGTAGTATCTGTGAAGGCACATTCTGAAGCATAATGTGTCCTATTGGGAAAAAAGAAATATCCCCAGATAAAACTAAAAAGAAGCTATCTGTGAATCTGTTTTGTGATGTGTGGATTCATCTCACAGAGATAAACCTTTCTTTTGACTCAGTATGTTGGAAAAACTTTTTTTCCTAGAATCTGCAAAGAAATATTTGGGACCTCATTGTGGCCTATGTGGTAAAACGGATTATCCTCTGATAAGAACTGCAAAGAAACTAGCTGTGAAGCTACTTTGCGTTCTGTAGATTCACTTCACAGAGTTAAACCTTTCTTTTGATTCAGCAATTTGCACACACTCTTTTTGTAGAATCTGCGAAGGGACATTTTGGAGCTTATTGAGGCCAATGGGGACAAAGAGAATATCCCCAGATAAAAACTAAAAAGAAGTTATCTGTGAATCTGTTTTGTGATGTGTGGATTCATCTCATCGAGGTAAACCTTTCTTTTGACTCAGCATGTTGGAAAAACTTTTTCCATAGAATCTGCAAAGAAACATTTGGGAGCCCATTGTGGTCTATGGGGTAAAGCCAATTGTTCCCTGATAAAAACTGGAAAGAAACTGTCTGTGAAACTGCTTTGTGTTCTTTGGATTCAGCTCACAGAGTTAAATCTTTCTTTTGATTTAGTAGTTTTACAACACTCCTTTTGTAGAATCTGTGAAGGAACCCTTGGGAGACCAGTGAGGCTTATGGGGAAAAATTGAATATCACCAATAAAAACTAAAAAAAAGCTATCTGTGAAACCGCTTTGTGATGTGTGTATTCATCTCACAGGGTTAAACCTTTCATTTGATTCACAATGTTGGAAACACTTTTTTCACTGAATCTGTGAAGAAACATTTCAGAGTCCACTGAGGCCAAAGTGAGAAAACTGAATATCCCCAGATAAAAACCAGAAAGAAAGGATCTGTAAAACTGCTTTGTGTGCTGTGAAATCATCTCCACAGAGTTGAACCTTTCTTTTGATTCAGCAAGTTGGAAACACTGTGTAGAATATGTGAATGGACACTTGGGAGCCCATGGATGCCTATGGGGAAAAAACGGAATATCCCCAGATGAAAACTAGAAGGAAGCTACCTGTGAAATGGCTTGGTGATGTGTGGATTCATCTCACAGAGTTAAAATTTATTTTGATACATTGAATTGGAAACAATCTTTTTGTAGAATCTGTGAAGAAACATTCGGTAGTGCATTTTGGCCTAAGGAGAAAATACAAATATCCCCAGATGAAAACTAGAAAAAAAGCTACATGTGAAACTCCTTTGTGAGGTGTGGATTTATCTCACAGAGTTAAACTTTTCTTTTAATTCAGCGGGTTGGAAACTCTGTTTTTGTAGAATATGCAAACAGGCACTTGGGACCCTAGTGTGGTCTAAGGGGAAAAAGTGAATATCCCCAAATAAAAATTAGAAAGTAGCTGTCTGAGAAACTGCTTTGAGATGTGGATTCATCACACAAAGTTAAACTTTTCCTTTGATTCAGCAGGTTAAAAACACTCTTTTTGTAGAATCGGCAAAGGGACACTTGGGAGCACATTATGGGTAATGGGGAAAAACAGAGCATTCCCACATAAAAACTAGAAGGAAGCTACCTATGAAACTGATTGGTGATGTGTGGATTCATTTCACAGATTTAAAGCATTTTTTTTGATACAGCAGATTGGAAATGCTCTTTTTGTAGAATCTGTGAAGGAACACTCAGGAGTGCATTTTGGCCTATGGGAAAAATAGGAATATCCCCAGATAAAAACTAAAAAGAAGGTATCTGTGAAACTGCTTTGTGATGTGTGGATTCATCTTACAGAGTTAAACTTTTATTTTAATTCAGCAGGTTGGAAACTATCTTTTCATAGAATCTGTGAAGGGACATTTGAGAGCCTACTGTGACCTATAGGGAAAAAGTGAATAGCCCTAAATAAAAACCAGAAAGAAACTATCAGTGAAGCTACTTTGTAATGTGTGGATTCATCTCACAAAGCTCAAACTTTCTTTTTATTCAGCATGTTGGAAACACTCTTTTTATTGGATCTGCGAAGGGATATTTCAGAGACTATTGAGGCCTATAGGGAAAAGCTGACATCTCCAGATAAAAAGTAGAAAGAAGCTATCTGTGAAACAGCTTTATGATGTGTGGATTCATCTCAGAGTGTTAAACCTTTTCTTTGACTCAGCAGATTGGAAAAACTCTTTTTCTAGAACCTGTGAGGAAATATTTGGAATCCCATCGAGGCCTATGGGGAAAAACAGAATATCCC
>NW_012108475.1:377437-388887 GCF_000951045.1 Mandrillus leucophaeus | reverse complement strand
GCCCATTGTGGTCTATGGGGTAAAGCCAATTGTTCCCTGATAAAAACTGGAAAGAAACTGTCTGTGAAACTGCTTTGTGTTCTTTGGATTCAGCTCACAGAGTTAAATCTTTCTTTTGATTTAGTAGTTTTACAACACTCCTTTTGTAGAATCTGTGAAGGAACCCTTGGGAGACCAGTGAGGCTTATGGGGAAAAATTGAATATCACCAATAAAAACTAAAAAAAAGCTATCTGTGAAACCGCTTTGTGATGTGTGTATTCATCTCACAGGGTTAAACCTTTCATTTGATTCACAATGTTGGAAACACTTTTTTCACTGAATCTGTGAAGAAACATTTCAGAGTCCACTGAGGCCAAAGTGAGAAAACTGAATATCCCCAGATAAAAACCAGAAAGAAAGGATCTGTAAAACTGCTTTGTGTGCTGTGAAATCATCTCCACAGAGTTGAACCTTTCTTTTGATTCAGCAAGTTGGAAACACTGTGTAGAATATGTGAATGGACACTTGGGAGCCCATGGATGCCTATGGGGAAAAAACGGAATATCCCCAGATGAAAACTAGAAGGAAGCTACCTGTGAAATGGCTTGGTGATGTGTGGATTCATCTCACAGAGTTAAAATTTATTTTGATACATTGAATTGGAAACAATCTTTTTGTAGAATCTGTGAAGAAACATTCGGTAGTGCATTTTGGCCTAAGGAGAAAATACAAATATCCCCAGATGAAAACTAGAAAAAAAGCTACATGTGAAACTCCTTTGTGAGGTGTGGATTTATCTCACAGAGTTAAACTTTTCTTTTAATTCAGCGGGTTGGAAACTCTGTTTTTGTAGAATATGCAAACAGGCACTTGGGACCCTAGTGTGGTCTAAGGGGAAAAAGTGAATATCCCCAAATAAAAATTAGAAAGTAGCTGTCTGAGAAACTGCTTTGAGATGTGGATTCATCACACAAAGTTAAACTTTTCCTTTGATTCAGCAGGTTAAAAACACTCTTTTTGTAGAATCGGCAAAGGGACACTTGGGAGCACATTATGGGTAATGGGGAAAAACAGAGCATTCCCACATAAAAACTAGAAGGAAGCTACCTATGAAACTGATTGGTGATGTGTGGATTCATTTCACAGATTTAAAGCATTTTTTTTGATACAGCAGATTGGAAATGCTCTTTTTGTAGAATCTGTGAAGGAACACTCAGGAGTGCATTTTGGCCTATGGGAAAAATAGGAATATCCCCAGATAAAAACTAAAAAGAAGGTATCTGTGAAACTGCTTTGTGATGTGTGGATTCATCTTACAGAGTTAAACTTTTATTTTAATTCAGCAGGTTGGAAACTATCTTTTCATAGAATCTGTGAAGGGACATTTGAGAGCCTACTGTGACCTATAGGGAAAAAGTGAATAGCCCTAAATAAAAACCAGAAAGAAACTATCAGTGAAGCTACTTTGTAATGTGTGGATTCATCTCACAAAGCTCAAACTTTCTTTTTATTCAGCATGTTGGAAACACTCTTTTTATTGGATCTGCGAAGGGATATTTCAGAGACTATTGAGGCCTATAGGGAAAAGCTGACATCTCCAGATAAAAAGTAGAAAGAAGCTATCTGTGAAACAGCTTTATGATGTGTGGATTCATCTCAGAGTGTTAAACCTTTTCTTTGACTCAGCAGATTGGAAAAACTCTTTTTCTAGAACCTGTGAGGAAATATTTGGAATCCCATCGAGGCCTATGGGGAAAAACAGAATATCCCCCAATAAAAACTTGAAAGAAGGTATCTGTGAAGCTTCTTTGTTTTTTCTACATTCATCTCACAGAGTTAAAATTTCTTTTGATTCAGCAGTTTGGAAACACTCTTTTTGTAGAATCTCCGAAGGGATATATGAGAGCACATTGGGGCATACAAGGTAAAACCACATGTCCCCAGAATAAAACTAGAATGAATCCATCCATGAAACTGGTTGGTGATGGGTGGATTAATCTTACAGAGTTTAAATATTTTTTTGATTTAGCAGATTGGAGACAGTCTCTTTGTAGAATCTGTGAAAGGATATTTGGGAGCCTATTGTGGCCATTTAGAAAAAAGAATATCCCCACATAAAAAGTAGAAAGAAGCTATCTGTGAAACAACATTGTGATGTGTGAATTAATCTCACAGAGTTAAACCTTTTCTTTGACTCAGTAGGTTGGAAAAACTCTTTTTCTAGTATCTATGAGGAAATATTTGGAATCCTATTGAGGCCTATGGGGAAAAACAGAATAACCCCCAATAAAATCTTGAAAGAAGATATCTGTGAAATTGCTTCATTTTCTCTAAATTTTCTCACAGAGTTAAAAGTTCCTTTTGACTCAACAGTTTGGAAGCACTCTTTTTGTAGAATCTCCAAAGGAATATTTGAGAGTACATTGAGGCATGCAAGGTAAAACCACATGTCCCTAGAAAAAAAAAAACTAGAATGAATCCATCTATGAAACTGGTTGGTGATGTGTGAATTCATCTCACAGAGTTAAAACATATTTTTGATTTAGCAGATTGGAAACACTCTTTTTGTAGAATCTGTGAAAGGATATTTGGGAATCTATTGTGGCCTTCAAAAAAAAAATATCCCCAGATAAAAAGTAGAAAGAAACTATCTGTGAAACTGATTTGTGATGTGTGGATTCATTTCACAGAGTTAAACCTCACTTCTGATTCACCAATGTGGAAACATGCTTGTCATAGAATCTGCGAAGTGATATTTGAGAGCCGTTTGAGGCCTATGGAAAGAAACTGAATATTCCCAGATACAATCTAGAAAGGAGTTATCCCTGAATCTGCTTTGTGATATGCAGATTCTTCTCACAGAGTTAATATTTCTTTTCATTCAGCAGGTTGGAAACACTATTTTCGGAGAATCTGTGAAGGGACATTGAGAGCCCATTGAAGCCAATGGGGAAAAACTGAATATCCCCAGATAAAAACTAGAAAGAAGCTATCTGTGAAATTGTTTTTTGATTTGTGGATTCATCTCACAGAGTTAAACCTTTGCTTTAAGTCAGCAGGGTGGAGAAATTCTTTTTCTAGAATCTGCAAAAAAACACTGGGGAGCCCATTGAGGCCTATGGGGAACACTGGAATATCCCCCGTAAAAAAAATAGAAGGTATCTGCAAAACAGCTTTGTGATGCGTGGATTCAACTCACAGAGCTAAACCTTGCTTTTGATTCTGCAGGTAAAATTGCAAAATTATAAAATCTGCAAAGGGATATTTTTGCACACATTGAGTCCTAAGGGGAAAAACAGAATATCCCCAGATTAAAACTAGAAAGAACTTATGTGCAAAAAATGCTTGGTGTTGTATGGATTCATCTCATAAAGTTAAAACATTTTTTTCATTCAGCAGGTGGAAAACACTTTTTTGCAGGATCTGCAAGGGACATTCAGGAGCCCATTGAGGCCTAAGTGGAAACACCAAATATCCCCACAAAAAAACTAGGAAGAAGCTGTCTGTGAAACTGTATTGTGATATGTAGATTCATCTCACAGAATTAAAGCTCTTTTTTCATTCATCAGGTTAGAAACACTCTTTTCATAGAATCTGCAAAAGGGCCCTTGGGATACCATTGATATCTAAGGGGAAAAACGGAATATCCCCAGGTAAAAACTAGAAAGAAGCTATCTGTGAAACTGCTTTGTGACGTGTGAATTCATCTCACAAAGTTACACCATTGTTTTTACTCAGCAGGTTAAAAACACTCTTTTTGTAGAATCTGTGAAGGGACATTTGGGAGAACGTTGAGGCCTATGAACAAAAACTGAATATTCCCACATTAAAACTAGAAAGAATGTTTCTGTGAAACTGCTTTGTGTGCAGTGGATTAATCTCATAGAGTTAAACTTTTCTTTTGATTCAGCAGTTTGGAAACACTCTTTTTGTAGAACCTACAAAGGGACACTTGAGAGCCCATTGAGGTTTATTGGGAAAAGCAGAATATTCCCAGATAAAAACTAGGAAGAAGCTATCTGTGAAACTGCTTTGTGAGGTGTGTATTCACCACACAGAGTTAAACTTTTCTTTTTATCCAGAATGTTGGAAAAATTCTTTTTCTGGATCTGTGAAGGGACATTTAGAGCCCATTGAGGCCTGGAGAAAAATGGAATATCCTCAGATAAAAAGTAGAAAGAAGCTATCTGTGAAACTGCTTTGTGATGTGTGGATTCATCTCACAGAGTTACACCTTTCTTTTTATTCACTATGATGGAAACATTCTTTTTTGCAGGGTCTGCGAAGGGACATTTGGAAGCCCATTGAGGCCTTTGGAGTAAAACCAAATATCCACAGATAAAAACTAGAAAGAAGCTATCTGTGAAACTGCTTTCTGATGTGTGGATTCCTCTCATGGAGTTAAACTTTTCTTTTGATTCCATGGTTGGGAAACATTCTTTTTTTTAGAATCTGTGAAGGGACAATTTGGAGCCCATTGTGGCCTATGGGGAAAAACAAAATATCCCCAGAAAAAAATTACAAAGAAGCTATCTGTGAAACTGCTTTGTGATGTGTGGATTCATCTCACAAAGTTAATCCTTTCTGTTGATTCAGCAGGTTAAGAACACTCTTTTTGTAAAATCTACGAAGGGACATTTAGGAGCCCATCGATGCCTATTGGGAAAACAGAATATCCACAGATAAAAACTAGAAAGAAACTATCTGTGAAACTGCTTTGTGATGCATGGATTCATATCACAGTGTTTAAGCTTTTTTTTTTATCCAGCAGGTTGGAAATTCTTTAAGTAGAATCTGCAAAGGGATATTTAGTAGCCCATTTGGGCATATAAGGAAAAACTGAATATACCCAGATAAAAACTAAAAAGAAGCTATCTGTGAAACTCCTATGTTATGTGTGGATTCATCTCACAGAGTTCAACTTTTCTTATGATTTAGTAGGTTGGATACATTCTTTTTGTAGACTCTATGATGGGACATTTGGGAGCCCTTTGTGGTCTATGGGAAAAAATAGAATATTTCCATATAAAACCTAGAAAAAAGCCATCTGTGGAACCACTTGGTGATGTGGGGATTCATCTCACAGAATTAACCTTTATTTTCATTTGGCAGGTTAGAATCACTCTTTTTGTAGAATCTGTGAAGGGACATTTGGGAGTCCATTGAGACCTAAGGGAAAAACACAATGCCCCCAGATACAAACTAGAAAGCAGCTCTGTCAGACTGCTCTGTGTTGTGTGAATTCATCTCACAGAGATAAACCTTTCTTTTGATTCAGCAGGTTTGAAACACTCTTTTTGTGGATTCTGAGAAGGGGCATTTGGGAACACTTTGTGGCCTAGGAGGAAAACAAAATATCCCCAGGTGAAAAATAGAAAGAAACAGTCTTTGAAACTGCTTTGTGATGTGTGGACTTATCTCCCTAAGTTAAAACTTTCTCTTGTTTCAGCAGGTTGGAAACACTGTTTTTGTAGAATCCATGAAGGGACGTTTGTGAACCCTTTGAGGACTATTAAGAAAAACTGAATACTCCCAGATAAAAACCAGAAAGAAGCTTCTGCTAAACTGGTTTCTGATGTGTGGATTCATCTCACTGAGTTAAACATTTATTTTCATTCAGTAGTTTGAACACCCTGTGTTTGTGCAATCTACAAAGGGATATTTAGGGGTCCTTTGAGCCCCATGGGGGAAAAAAACCCATATATCCCCAGATAAAAATTAAAAGAAGCTGTGTGTGAAACTGCTTCTTGATGTGTAGACTTGTCTCACAAAGTTAAACCTTTCTTTTGATTCATCTGTTGGAAATACCCTTTTTGTAGAATCTGCAGAGACATTTGGGAGCACATTAAGTCTTATGGGGAAAAACCAAATATCCCCAGATAAAAACTAGAAAGAATCTATCTGTCAAATCTCATTGTGAGATGTGAATTCATCTTACAGAGGTAAAACTTGCTTTTGAATCAGCAGGTTGGAAACACTCTTTTCATAGAATCTGTGAACGGACATTTGGCATGCCATTGGGTTCTACGGGGAAAAACACAATATCCCCAGATAAAAACTGGAAAAATGCTGTCTGTGAAACTGCTTTGTGATGTGCAGATGCATCTTACAGAGTTAAACCTTACCTTTGATTCAGCTGGTTGGAAACACTCTTTTTGAAGAGTCTACGAAGGGACATTTGGGAGCCAATTGAGGGCTATTATAAAAAAAAATCCCCAGATAAAAATTGAAAGAAGCTATGTGTGAAACTGCATTGCAATGTACAGACTTATCTCACAGAGGTAAACATTTCTTTTGATTCAGTAGATCAGAAACACTCTTTTCTAGATTCTGCAAAGGGACATTTGGGAGCCCCTTAGGGCCTTTGGGAAAAAACAGAATATCCCCAGATAAAAACTAGAAAGAAACTATCTGTGAAACTCTTTGTGATATGTGGATTCATCTCACAGAGTTAAACATTTCTTTTGAGTCAACAGATTGGAAACACTTTTTTCACAGAATCTAGGAAGGGATATTTGAAAGTCCCTTGTAGCCTATAGAGAAAACAGAATATCCCAAGATAAAAAACAGAAAGAAGCTATCTGTGAAACTATTTGGTGATGTGTAGATCCATCTCACAGAGTTAACTCTTTCTTTGAATTCAGCAGGTTGGAAAGACACTTTTGTAGAATCTGTGAAAAAGCATTGGGAAGCCTTTTGTGGGCTATAGGAAAAGAACAAAAATCCCCAGATAAAACCCAGAAAGAAAGTATCTGTGAAACTTCTTTGTGATGTGTGGTTTCATCTCAGAGATAAACTTTTCTTTCATACAGCAGTTTGAAAGCACCCTTTTTGTAGAATCTACCAAGGGACATTTGGAAGACCATTGAGGCCTATGAGGAAAAACCAAATATTCCTAGATAAACACTAGAAAGAAGCTATCTGTGAAACTGTTTTGTGATGTGTGGATTCATCTCACAGAGTTAAACTTTTCTTTTGATTCAGCAGGTTGGAAACTTTTTTTTGTAGAATCTGCAAAGGGACTTTTTGGAGCCAATGGATTTATGTAAAAACCTATACATCCCCAGACAAATACTAGAAAGAAGCTATCTGTGAAACCGTTTTGTGATGTGTGGATTCGTCTCACAGAGTTACACATTTCTTTTGATTCAGCAGGTAGGAATAACGGGTTTTTAGACTCTGCAAAGGGACATTTGGGAGCCCATTGAAGCCTATGGGGAAAAACCGGATATCCTGTTACAAACTATAAAAAATCTGTATATTAAACTGCCTGGTGATATGTGAATTCATCTCACACAGTTAAGCTTTTCTTTTGATTCAGCAGGTTGGAAACACTCTTTTTGTGGGATCTTCAAAGCAACATTTTGGAGCCCATTAAGGTTGATGGGGAAAAAACATATCCTCAGATAAAAACTAGAACAAGCTATCTGTGAAAGTGTTTTTTTATGTCTGGATGCATCTTACAGATTTAAATCTTTCTTTAGATTTAGCAGATTGGAAACACTATTTTTGTAGAGTCTGTGAAAAGACATTGGGGAGACCATCATGGCCTATAGGGACAAACCGAATATCCTCAGATAAAAACTAGAAAGACGTTATCTGTGAAACTGCCTAGTGGATTCACCTCATAGAGTTAAAACATTTGTTTCATTCAGCAGATTGGAAACACTCTTTTTAAAAATCTGTGAAGGGACATTTCAGAGCCTATAGAAGCCTATGTGGAGAAACAGAATATCTCCAGATAAAAACTAGAAAGAAGCTATCTGTAAAGCTGCTTGGTGATGTGTGTATTCATCTCACAGAGTTAAACCTTTCTTTTCATTCAGCAGGTTGGAAACACTCCTTTTGTAAAATCTGCGAGGGACACTTGAAAGCCCATTGTGGCCTATGGTGGTAAAACAAATATCCCAATAAAAACAAGAAAGATGCTTGCTGTGAAATTGCTTTTTTAATGTGTGGATTCATCTCACAATGTGAAACCTTTCTTTTTAATCAGCAGGTTATAAACACTCTCTTTATAGAATCTGATAAGGGACACTTGAAAACCTAATGTGACCTGTGGGGAAAAACTGAATATCCCCACTTATGGAAAGAAGCTATCTGTGAAACTGCTTTGTTATGTGTGGATTCATCTCACAGAGTTAAACCTCTCTTTTGATTCAGCAGGTTGGAAACACTCCTTTTGTATAATCCGTGAAGGGATTTCTAGGAGCCCATTGAGCCCTGTGGAGAAAAGCCAAATACTTTAAGATAAAAACTTCAAGGAATATCTCGGTAAACATCTTTGTGATGTGTTGATTCATGTCAAAGAGTTAAACCTTTTGTTTGATTCCGCTGGTTGAAACACTCTGTAGAATCTGCATTCGAACCTTTGGAAGCCCTTTGGGTCCTATTGCATAAATCCGAATATCCTGAAAAAAACTAGATATAAGCTATCTGTGCTTCTGCTTTGTGATGTTTGCATTCATCTCACGAGTTAAACCTCTGTTTTGATTCAGCAGGTTGGAAAATTTCTTTTTGAGGAATCTGCAAAGAACCATTTGGGAGCCCATTGAGGCCTATAAGGAGAAACTGAAATTCTCCCCATAAAAACTGGAAAGAAGCCATGTATGAAACTGATTTGTGATGTGTGGATTCACCTCACAGAATTAAAACTTTCTTTTAATTCAGCAGGCTGGAAACACTCTTTTTGTAGAATCTGTGAATGGACATTTTAGAGCCTATTGAGGCCTATAGGAATAAAAAAGAACATCCCCAGTTAAAAACTAGAAAGAATCTATCTGTGAAACTGTTTTGTGATGTGTGGATTCACCTCATGGTGCTAAATCTTTTTTTTTTTTTTTTTTTTGATTCAACAGGTTGGAAACTCTCTTTTTGTAGAATCTGCAAAGCATTGTTTGGGAGCCCTTTGAGGCCTATGGGGAAAACTGAATATCCCTAGATAAAAACTAGAAAGAAGCTCTTTGTGAAACTGCTTCGTGATGTGTGGATTCATCTCAAAGAGTTAAACATTTCTTTTGATTCAACAGGTTGGAGACACTCTTTTTCTAGAATCTACAATGGGACATTTGTGATTCCATTGAAGCCTATGAGGAAAAACTCAATATCCCCAGATAAAAACTTGATAGAAGATATCTGTGATAATGCTTTGTGACGTGGTGAGTCCTCTCACAGAATTAAACCTTTCGTTTGACTCAGCTCATTGGAAACACTCCTTTCTTAGAAACTTCAAAGGGACATTTCAAAGCCCTTTGGGACCTATTGGAAGAAACAGAATATCCCAAGATAAAACCTAGAAAGGAACTATCTGTGAAACAGCTTTGTGATATGTGGATTCATCTCACAGAGTTAAAACCTCTCTTTTGATTCAGCAGTTGGAAACCCTCTTTTCATAGAATATGCATAGGGATATTAGGGAGCCCATTGAGACCTGTGTAGGGATATTAGGGAGCCCATTGAGACCTAAGGGGAAAAACTGAATATCCCCAAATAAAACCTAGAAAGAAGCTATCTGTGAAACTGCTTTGTGATGTGCAGATTCATCTCACAGAGCTAAACCTCTCTTTTGATTCAGCAAGTTGAGAAAACTCTTTTTCCAGAATCTGTGAAGGGACATTTGGGAGCCCATTGAGGGCTATGGGGAAAAACTGAATATCCCCAGATATAAACTACGAAGAATCTATCAGTGAAACTGCTTTGAGATGTGTGAATTCATCTCATACAGTTAAAACCTTCTTTTGATTCATCAGATGGAAATCATTCTTCGTATGGAATCTGTGAAGGGATATTCGGGAGCACATTGTGGCCTATGGGGAACAACAAAATATCCCCAGAAAAAACTAGGAAAAAGCTCTCTGTGAAACTGCTATCTGATGTGTGGATTCATCTCACTGAGTTAAAGTTTTATTTTAATTCAGCTCATTGTAAACATTCTTTTTGTAGAATCTGTGAAGGGACATTTGGGAGTACTTTGAGGGCTATGGAGAAAAACAGGGTATCCCCAGATAAAAACTAAAAGGAAGCAATCTGTGATACTGCTTTTTGATGTGTGAATTCATCTTCCAGAGTTAAACCTTTCTTTTGATTCAACAGGTTGGAAGCACTCTTTTTGTAGAATGTGTAAAGGGACATTTAGGATCCCATTGAAGCCTATGGGGAAACAGCCAGAATCACCAGAGAAAAACTGGAAATAAGCTATCTGTGAAACTCTTTTGTGGTGAGTGGATTCATCACAGAGTTAAACGTTACTTTTGCATAAGTAGGTTTGAAACCCTCTTTTTGTAGCATCAGCAAAGGGACATTTGGGAGCCCTTTGAATCCTATGGAAAAATACAGAGTATCCCTAGATAAAAACTAGAAATAAGCTATCTCTGAAACTGCTTGCAGATGTGTGGAGTAATCTTACAGAGTTAAAGCTTTCTTTTGGTTCATCATTTTGGCAACACTCTTTTTGTAGAATCTGAGTGGGGACATTGGGGACACATTGAGGCCAATGGTGAAAAACTGAATATCTATCACTAGATAAAAACCAGAAAGTAGCTATCTGTGAAACTACCTTTTGATGTGTGGATTCAATTCAGAGAGTTAAACCTTTCATTTGGTACAACAGTTCTGAAACACTGTTTCTGTAGAATCCGTGGTCAGATTTTTCGGAGCCCATTGAGGCCTCTGGGGAAAAATGGAATATTCATAGATAAAAACCAGAAATAAGCTATCTGTGAAACTGCTTGGTGATATGTGGATTAGTCTCAGAGAGTTAAATTATTATTTTGATTCAGCAGGTTGGAGATACTCTTTTTATAGAATCTGTGAAAGAACATTTGGGAGCCCATTGAGGCCTATGAAGACAAACAGAATATCTTCAGATAAAAACTAGAAAAGATCTATCTGTGAAACTGCTTTGTGATATATGCATTCATCTCACAGAGATAAGCCTTTCTATTGATTCAGCGGTTAGAAAACACTTTTTTTTGTAGAATCTGCAAAGGGACACTTGGAACCCATATTGGCCTAAGGGGAAAAGCTGAATATTTCCAGAAAAAGCTAAAAAGAAGCTATTTGTGAAACTGCTTGGTGATGTGTGGATTCGTCTCACAGAGTTAAATCATTATTTTGATTCAACAGGTTGGAAACACTCTTTTTATAGAATCTGTGAAGGGACAGTTGGAAGCCCACTGAGGCATAGGAGAAAAACCGAATATTTCCAGATTAATACTAGAAAGAAGCTATCTGTGAAACTGCTTGTTGATGTGTGATTATTCTCATAAAATTAAACTTTTCTTTTGATTCTACAGGTTTGAAACACTCTTTTTGTAGAATCTGCAAAGGGAAATATGGGAGCCCATTGAGGCTATGAAAAAAACTGAAAATTTCCTGGTAAAAACTATAAAGAAGCTACCTGTGAAACTACCTGGTGATGAGTGGATTCATGCCATGGAGATAAACGTTTCTTTAGTTTTAGCAGGTTGG
>NW_012108475.1:373397-377387 GCF_000951045.1 Mandrillus leucophaeus | reverse complement strand
TGATGTGCAGATTCATCTCACAGAGCTAAACCTCTCTTTTGATTCAGCAAGTTGAGAAAACTCTTTTTCCAGAATCTGTGAAGGGACATTTGGGAGCCCATTGAGGGCTATGGGGAAAAACTGAATATCCCCAGATATAAACTACGAAGAATCTATCAGTGAAACTGCTTTGAGATGTGTGAATTCATCTCATACAGTTAAAACCTTCTTTTGATTCATCAGATGGAAATCATTCTTCGTATGGAATCTGTGAAGGGATATTCGGGAGCACATTGTGGCCTATGGGGAACAACAAAATATCCCCAGAAAAAACTAGGAAAAAGCTCTCTGTGAAACTGCTATCTGATGTGTGGATTCATCTCACTGAGTTAAAGTTTTATTTTAATTCAGCTCATTGTAAACATTCTTTTTGTAGAATCTGTGAAGGGACATTTGGGAGTACTTTGAGGGCTATGGAGAAAAACAGGGTATCCCCAGATAAAAACTAAAAGGAAGCAATCTGTGATACTGCTTTTTGATGTGTGAATTCATCTTCCAGAGTTAAACCTTTCTTTTGATTCAACAGGTTGGAAGCACTCTTTTTGTAGAATGTGTAAAGGGACATTTAGGATCCCATTGAAGCCTATGGGGAAACAGCCAGAATCACCAGAGAAAAACTGGAAATAAGCTATCTGTGAAACTCTTTTGTGGTGAGTGGATTCATCACAGAGTTAAACGTTACTTTTGCATAAGTAGGTTTGAAACCCTCTTTTTGTAGCATCAGCAAAGGGACATTTGGGAGCCCTTTGAATCCTATGGAAAAATACAGAGTATCCCTAGATAAAAACTAGAAATAAGCTATCTCTGAAACTGCTTGCAGATGTGTGGAGTAATCTTACAGAGTTAAAGCTTTCTTTTGGTTCATCATTTTGGCAACACTCTTTTTGTAGAATCTGAGTGGGGACATTGGGGACACATTGAGGCCAATGGTGAAAAACTGAATATCTATCACTAGATAAAAACCAGAAAGTAGCTATCTGTGAAACTACCTTTTGATGTGTGGATTCAATTCAGAGAGTTAAACCTTTCATTTGGTACAACAGTTCTGAAACACTGTTTCTGTAGAATCCGTGGTCAGATTTTTCGGAGCCCATTGAGGCCTCTGGGGAAAAATGGAATATTCATAGATAAAAACCAGAAATAAGCTATCTGTGAAACTGCTTGGTGATATGTGGATTAGTCTCAGAGAGTTAAATTATTATTTTGATTCAGCAGGTTGGAGATACTCTTTTTATAGAATCTGTGAAAGAACATTTGGGAGCCCATTGAGGCCTATGAAGACAAACAGAATATCTTCAGATAAAAACTAGAAAAGATCTATCTGTGAAACTGCTTTGTGATATATGCATTCATCTCACAGAGATAAGCCTTTCTATTGATTCAGCGGTTAGAAAACACTTTTTTTTGTAGAATCTGCAAAGGGACACTTGGAACCCATATTGGCCTAAGGGGAAAAGCTGAATATTTCCAGAAAAAGCTAAAAAGAAGCTATTTGTGAAACTGCTTGGTGATGTGTGGATTCGTCTCACAGAGTTAAATCATTATTTTGATTCAACAGGTTGGAAACACTCTTTTTATAGAATCTGTGAAGGGACAGTTGGAAGCCCACTGAGGCATAGGAGAAAAACCGAATATTTCCAGATTAATACTAGAAAGAAGCTATCTGTGAAACTGCTTGTTGATGTGTGATTATTCTCATAAAATTAAACTTTTCTTTTGATTCTACAGGTTTGAAACACTCTTTTTGTAGAATCTGCAAAGGGAAATATGGGAGCCCATTGAGGCTATGAAAAAAACTGAAAATTTCCTGGTAAAAACTATAAAGAAGCTACCTGTGAAACTACCTGGTGATGAGTGGATTCATGCCATGGAGATAAACGTTTCTTTAGTTTTAGCAGGTTGGAAACACTTTTTTTGTGGAATCTGCAAAGGAACATTATGGAGCCCATTGAGGTCTATAAAGAAAAGCTGAATATCCCCAGATAAAAATTAGAAAGAGTGTATCTGTGATAATGCTTCTTGATGTGTGGATATATCTCACCGAGGTAAACCTTTCTTTTGTTTCAGCAGGCTGAAAACACTCTTTTTGTATAATCTGTAAAGGTATATTTTGGAACCTATTGAGACTTATGTGGTAAAACAGAATATCTACAGATAAAAACTAGAAAGAAGCTCTCTGTGAAGCGGCTTTGTGATGTGTAGATTCATCACACAGAGTTAAACCTTTGTTTTGATACAGTGGTTTGGAAACACTATTTTTGTATAATCTGCAAAGGGGCATTTTGGTGCCGATTGAGACCTAAGGGGAAAATCTAAATATTCCCAGATAAAAGCTGGAAAGAAGCTGTCTGTGAAACTGCATGGTGATGTTTGGATTCATCTCACAGAATTAAAACTTTCTTTTGATTCAGAATGTTGGAAACACTGTTTTTGTAAAATCTATGAAGAGACTTTTCGAAGCTTGTTGAGGTCTAAGGGGTAAAACCAAACATCTCCAGATATAAACTAGAAAGAGGCAATCTGTGAAGCTGCTTTCTGTTGTGTGTGTTCACCTCATATAGTTAAACCGTTCTTATGATTCAACTGGTTGGAAACACTCTTTGTAGAATTTGCAAAGGGATATTTAGGAGCCCTTTGAGACCTATAGGGAAAAACTGAATATCCCCAGGAAAATACTAGAAAGCAACTATCTGTGAAAGTGCTTTGTGATGTGTGGATTCATCTCACAGAGTTAAACCTTTATTTTGATTCAGCAGGTTGGAAACACTCTTTTTGTAAAATCTGTGATGGGACTTTTGGAAACACATTGAGGTTTATGAGGAAAAACCAAAAATCCGAGATAAATACTGGAAAGAGGTTATTTGTGAAACTGCTTGGTGAGATGTGGATTCATCTCACAACGTTCAACCTTTCTTTTGATTCAGCAGGTTGAAAACACTCTTTTTGTAGGATCTGTGAAGGAACATTTAGGAGCCCACTGGGGACAATGAAACAAAATGGAATATCCCCAGATAAAAACTATAAAGCAGCTATCTGTGAAACTATTTTGTCATATGTGAATTCGTCTCATATAGTTAAACCTTCCTTTTGATTCAGCAAGATGGAAACACTCTTTTTTGTAGAATATGCAAAGGGACACTTGGGAGTCCATTGAGGACTATGAAGAAAAACCAAAGATCCCCAGATAGAAACTAGAAAGAAGCTATCTGTTAAACTGCTTTTTGTTGTGTGGATTTATCTCACAGAGTTAAATCTTTTCTTTAATTCAGCGTGTTGAAAACACTTTTTTTTGTAGAACCTGTGAAGGGACATTTGGGAGTCCATTTAGGCCTATGGGACAAAATCAAATACCCCCAAATAAAAGCTAGAAAGCACCTATCTGTGAAACTGCTTTGTAATGTGTAATTTCATGTGTCAGAATTAAATTTTTTGTTTAGATTCAGCAGATTGGAATCACTTTTTTTCTGGAACTACAAAGGGACATTTCAGAGCCCATTGAGGCTGATGTGGTAAAACCAAATAACTGCAGATAAAAACTAGAAAGAAGCTATCTGTGAAGCTGCATTGTGATGTGTGGGTTCATCTCACAAAGCAAAACTTTTCTTTTGAATCAGCAGGTTGTAAGCACTATTTTTGTAGAAATGCAAAGGAACATTTGGAAACCTATTGAGTCCTATTTAAAGAAAAAAACCGAACATTCATAGATAAAAATCAGAAGCAAGCTATCTTTGAAACTGCTTTGGAACGTGTGGATTCATCTCACAGATTTAAACTGTTCTTTTGAGTCAGCAGGTTGGAAACATTCTTTTTGTAGAATCTGTGGAGGGACTTTTGAAAGCCCATTGACACCTACAGGGAAAAAAAGAATATCACAAGATAAAAACACGAATGAAGATATCTGTGAAACTGCTTTGTGAGGTGTGGATTCATCTCACAGAGTTAAACCTTTCT
>NW_012108475.1:365456-373347 GCF_000951045.1 Mandrillus leucophaeus | reverse complement strand
TATCCCCAGGAAAATACTAGAAAGCAACTATCTGTGAAAGTGCTTTGTGATGTGTGGATTCATCTCACAGAGTTAAACCTTTATTTTGATTCAGCAGGTTGGAAACACTCTTTTTGTAAAATCTGTGATGGGACTTTTGGAAACACATTGAGGTTTATGAGGAAAAACCAAAAATCCGAGATAAATACTGGAAAGAGGTTATTTGTGAAACTGCTTGGTGAGATGTGGATTCATCTCACAACGTTCAACCTTTCTTTTGATTCAGCAGGTTGAAAACACTCTTTTTGTAGGATCTGTGAAGGAACATTTAGGAGCCCACTGGGGACAATGAAACAAAATGGAATATCCCCAGATAAAAACTATAAAGCAGCTATCTGTGAAACTATTTTGTCATATGTGAATTCGTCTCATATAGTTAAACCTTCCTTTTGATTCAGCAAGATGGAAACACTCTTTTTTGTAGAATATGCAAAGGGACACTTGGGAGTCCATTGAGGACTATGAAGAAAAACCAAAGATCCCCAGATAGAAACTAGAAAGAAGCTATCTGTTAAACTGCTTTTTGTTGTGTGGATTTATCTCACAGAGTTAAATCTTTTCTTTAATTCAGCGTGTTGAAAACACTTTTTTTTGTAGAACCTGTGAAGGGACATTTGGGAGTCCATTTAGGCCTATGGGACAAAATCAAATACCCCCAAATAAAAGCTAGAAAGCACCTATCTGTGAAACTGCTTTGTAATGTGTAATTTCATGTGTCAGAATTAAATTTTTTGTTTAGATTCAGCAGATTGGAATCACTTTTTTTCTGGAACTACAAAGGGACATTTCAGAGCCCATTGAGGCTGATGTGGTAAAACCAAATAACTGCAGATAAAAACTAGAAAGAAGCTATCTGTGAAGCTGCATTGTGATGTGTGGGTTCATCTCACAAAGTTAAACTTTTCTTTTGAATCAGCAGGTTGTAAGCACTATTTTTGTAGAAATGCAAAGGAACATTTGGAAACCTATTGAGTCCTATTTAAAGAAAAAAACCGAACATTCATAGATAAAAATCAGAAGCAAGCTATCTTTGAAACTGCTTTGGAACGTGTGGATTCATCTCACAGATTTAAACTGTTCTTTTGAGTCAGCAGGTTGGAAACATTCTTTTTGTAGAATCTGTGGAGGGACTTTTGAAAGCCCATTGACACCTACAGGGAAAAAAAGAATAGCACAAGATAAAAACACGAATGAAGATATCTGTGAAACTGCTTTGTGAGGTGTGGATTCATCTCACAGAGTTAAACCTTTCTTTTGACTCAGCATGTTGGAAACAGTTTTTTTGTAGAATCTGCGAAGGGACATTTGGCAGACCATGGAGGCCTATGGGGGAAAGCAGAATATCCCCAAATAAAAACTAGAAAGAAAATATGTGTAAAACTACTGTGTGATCTGTGGATTCAGCTCACAGCATTAAAACTTTGCTTGATTCAGCAAGTTGGAAGCACTCTTTTTGTAGAATGTGCAAAGGGACACTTGGGAGTCCATTGAAGCCTATGGGGTAAAATAGAATATCCCTACATAAAAACTAGAAAGGAGCTATCTTTGAAACTGCTTTGTGAAGTGTGGATTTGTATGAAAATGTTAAACCTTTTCTTTTCATTCAGCCAGTTAGAAAAACTGCTTTGTAAAATCTGGGAAGGTACATTTGGAAGCTCATTGTGGCCTCTCGGGGAAAAAAAAAATCTCCACATAAAAACTGGAAATAAGCTATCAATGAAACTGCTTTGTGATGTTTGAATTCATCTCAAAGAATTAAACTTTTCTTTGATTCAGCAGTTTGGAAACACTCTTTTTGTAGAAACTACAAAAAAACATTTGGGAGCCCTTTTAAACTTATGGGGAAAAACAGAATATCCTCAGAAGAAAACTAGAAAAAAGTTTTCTGTGACGCTGCTGTGAGATAAGTGGATTCATCTCACAGAGTTAAGGGTTTCTTTTGATACAGCAGGTCAAAAAAACTCTTCTTGTAGAATCTGTGAAGGAACATTTTGAAACCCATTGAAGCCTATGGGAAATAAAAACGAATAAACTCAGAGAACATGCAGAAAGAAACTACCTGTGACACTGCTTGGTGAGGTGTGGGTTCATCTCACAGACTTAAACCTATCTTTTGATTCAGCAGATTGGAAACACTCTTTTGTAGAATCTGCGAAGGGACATTAGGAAGCCCATTAAGGCTTATGAGGAAAAACCAATATCCCCGGATAAAAACTAGAAAGAAGCTGTCTGTGAAAATGTTTTGTTTTGTGCGAATTCATCTCACAGAATTAAACTGTTCTTTTGATTCAGCAGTTTGGAAACACTCTTTTACAGAATCTGCAAAGAGACATTAGGTAGCACAGAGGCCTGTGAGGAAAAACTGAATATCCTTGGATTAAAAACTAGAAAGAAACTATCTGTGAGAAACTATCTGTGGAACTGCTTTGTGATGTGTGAATTCATCTCGCAAAGTAAAACTTTTCTTTGATTCAGCAGTATGGAAACTCTCTTTTTGACGAATCTGTGAAGGGACATTTGGAACCCCATTGGGGACTATGGGAAAAACCAGACAATCCCCAGATTAAAACTATAAAGAAGCTATCCGTGAAACTACTTGGTGATGTATGAATTCATCTTCAGATTTACACCATTTTTTGATTCTGCAGGTTGGAAACATTCTTTTTGTAGAATCTGCAAAGGGACATTTGGGAGTCCTTTGAGTCCTATGGAGAAAAGGTGAATATGCCCTGATAAAAATCAGAATGAAGTCATTTGTGAAACTGCCTTGTGATGTGTGGATTCATCTCACAGAGTTAAACAATTCTTTTGATTTAGCCAGTTGGGGTCACTTTTTGTAGAATCTGCAAAGGGACATTTCAGAGCCCATTGACGTGTATGGGGAAAAAAGGAATATCCCCATATAAAAACTAGAAACAAGCTATCTGAGAAATTGCTTGCTGATGTTTGGATTCATCTCACAGAGGTAAACCTTTCCTTGATTCAGCAGGCTGTAAACATTGTTTTTGTAATATCTGAAGGGAACTTTGGGAGCCTGTGGAGGCCCATGGAGAAAAACTTAATATCCCGAGATAAAAACTGGAAAGAAACTGCCTCTTAAACTGCTTCGTGATGTGTGGATTCATCTCACAGATTTAAAACTTTCCTTTGATTCAGAAGGTTCGAAACCCTCTTTTTCTGAAATCTGCCAAGGGACATTTGGGAACCCATTGCGGTCTATGGAGAAAAACAGAATATCCGTAGATAAAAACTATAAAGAATCTATCTGTGAAACTGCTTGGTGATGTGTGGGTTCATCTCACAGTGTTAAATTTTTCAATTATTCAGCAAGATTGAAACACTCTTTTGGTAGAATCTGCAAAGGGATACTTCAAAATCCATTAAATCCTATGGAGTAAAACTGAATTTCCCCAGATAAAAAATAGCAAAAAGAGGCTGTCTGTGAAACCACTTTGTGATGTGTGGATTCATTAATAGAGTTAAACTTTCCTTTTGATTAAGCAGGTTTGAAACCCTCTTTTTGTAGAATTTGTGAAAAGACTTTTAGGAGCCCATTGAGACCTATGGGGAAAGATCGAGTAGCCTCTGATAAAAAATAGAAAGAAGCAATCTGCGAAACTGCTTTGTGTGTGCCAATTCATATCACAGAGTTACACCTTTCTTTTGATTCAGCAGGTTAGAAACACTTTTTTTGAAGAATCTACAAAGGGACATTTTGGAGCCCATTGAGGCCTAGGGAAAAACCGAATATCTCCAGATAAAAACCGGAAAGAAGCTATCTGTGAAAGTGCTTGGTGATGTGTGGATTCATCTCACAGACTTAAACCTATCTTTTGATTCAGCAGATTGGAAACACTCTTTTGTAGAATCTGCGAAGGGACATTAGGAAGCCCATTAAGGCTTATGAGGAAAAACCAATATCCCCGGATAAAAACTAGAAAGAAGCTGTCTGTGAAAATGTTTTGTTTTGTGCGAATTCATCTCACAGAATTAAACTGTTCTTTTGATTCAGCAGTTTGGAAACACTCTTTTACAGAATCTGCAAAGAGACATTAGGTAGCACAGAGGCCTGTGAGGAAAAACTGAATATCCTTGGATTAAAAACTAGAAAGAAACTATCTGTGAGAAACTATCTGTGGAACTGCTTTGTGATGTGTGAATTCATCTCGCAAAGTAAAACTTTTCTTTGATTCAGCAGTATGGAAACTCTCTTTTTGACGAATCTGTGAAGGGACATTTGGAACCCCATTGGGGACTATGGGAAAAACCAGACAATCCCCAGATTAAAACTATAAAGAAGCTATCCGTGAAACTACTTGGTGATGTATGAATTCATCTTCAGATTTACACCATTTTTTGATTCTGCAGGTTGGAAACATTCTTTTTGTAGAATCTGCAAAGGGACATTTGGGAGTCCTTTGAGTCCTATGGAGAAAAGGTGAATATGCCCTGATAAAAATCAGAATGAAGTCATTTGTGAAACTGCCTTGTGATGTGTGGATTCATCTCACAGAGTTAAACAATTCTTTTGATTTAGCCAGTTGGGGTCACTTTTTGTAGAATCTGCAAAGGGACATTTCAGAGCCCATTGACGTGTATGGGGAAAAAAGGAATATCCCCATATAAAAACTAGAAACAAGCTATCTGAGAAATTGCTTGCTGATGTTTGGATTCATCTCACAGAGGTAAACCTTTCCTTGATTCAGCAGGCTGTAAACATTGTTTTTGTAATATCTGAAGGGAACTTTGGGAGCCTGTGGAGGCCCATGGAGAAAAACTTAATATCCCGAGATAAAAACTGGAAAGAAACTGCCTCTTAAACTGCTTCGTGATGTGTGGATTCATCTCACAGATTTAAAACTTTCCTTTGATTCAGAAGGTTCGAAACCCTCTTTTTCTGAAATCTGCCAAGGGACATTTGGGAACCCATTGCGGTCTATGGAGAAAAACAGAATATCCGTAGATAAAAACTATAAAGAATCTATCTGTGAAACTGCTTGGTGATGTGTGGGTTCATCTCACAGTGTTAAATTTTTCAATTATTCAGCAAGATTGAAACACTCTTTTGGTAGAATCTGCAAAGGGATACTTCAAAATCCATTAAATCCTATGGAGTAAAACTGAATTTCCCCAGATAAAAAATAGCAAAAAGAGGCTGTCTGTGAAACCACTTTGTGATGTGTGGATTCATTAATAGAGTTAAACTTTCCTTTTGATTAAGCAGGTTTGAAACCCTCTTTTTGTAGAATTTGTGAAAAGACTTTTAGGAGCCCATTGAGACCTATGGGGAAAGACCGAGTAGCCTCTGATAAAAAATAGAAAGAAGCAATCTGCGAAACTGCTTTGTGTGTGCCAATTCATATCACAGAGTTACACCTTTCTTTTGATTCAGCAGGTTAGAAACACTTTTTTTGAAGAATCTACAAAGGGACATTTTGGAGCCCATTGAGGCCTAGGGAAAAACCGAATATCTCCAGATAAAAACTGGAAAGAAGCTATCTGTGAAAGTGCTTGGTGATGTGTGGATTCATCTCACAGAGTTAAACCTTTCTTTTTATTCAGCAAATTGGAATCAATTTTTTGTACAATCTGTGAAGGGATATTTGGGAGCTCATTGAGGACTATAAGGAAAAACTGAATATCATGAGGTAAAAACTAAAAAGAAGCTATTTGTGAAACTGCTTGGTGATGTGTGGATTCATCACACAGAGTTAAACCTTTCTTTTGATTCAGCAAGTTGGGAAAACTCTTTTTGTAGAACCTGCAAAGGGATGTTTGGTAGCTTATTGTGCCCTACTGCTAAAAACTGAATATCCCCAGATAAAAATTAAAGAGAATCTATCTGTGAAACTACTTTGTTATGTGTGGATTCACCTCATAAAGTTAAATATTCCCATTGATACAGCAGGTTGGAAATACACTTTATGTAGAATCTGCCAAGGGACATTTGGGAGCCCATTGAGGCCTATGGGGAAAACAGAATATCCACAGATAAAAACTAGAAAGAATCTATCTGTGAAACTTCTATGTGCTGCATGGATTTATCTTACAGAGTTAAACCTTTCCTTTGATTCAATAGGTTGGAAACACACTTTCAGGATAATCTGCGAAGAGATACTTGGGAGCCCATTGAGGCCTATGGTGAAAAACAGAATATCCCCATATAAAATCTTGAAAGAAGATATCAGTGAAACTGCTTTGTGATGTGTGGATTCATCACATAGAGTTAAACCTTTCTTTTGATACAACAGGTTGGAAAAAATCCTTTTATAGAATTAGTGAAGGGACAATGAGGAGCCCATTGAGGCCTATGGTTGAAAAACCAAATATTTTCAGATTAAAAACTAGAAAGAAGGTATCTGTGAAACTGGTTGGTGATATGTGGATTCATCTCAGAGAGTTTAAGCTTTCGTTTGATTCAGCAGATTGGAAACACTTTTATAGTAGAATCTGCAAAGGGACAGTTCAGAGCTCATTGAAACCTAAGGAAAAAATATCAAATATCCTCACACAAAAACTAGAAATAAGCTATCTGTGAATCTTCTTGGTGATGTGTGGATTCATCTAACAGAGTTAAACCTTCCTTTTGATTCAGCTGGTTGGAAACAATATTTTTCAGGACATTTGGAAGCCCATTGTGCCCTATGGGGAGAAACTGAATATCCCCACATACAAACTAGAAAGAAGCTATCTGTGAAACTGCTTGGTGATGTGTGGATTAATCTCACAGTTAAGCTTTTTTTTTTTTTAATTCAACAAGTTGGAAACACTCTTTTGGTAGAATCTGTCAAGGGATATTTGGTAGTCAATTGAGGCCTATGGGAAAAAATTGAATATCTCTGGATAACAGCTAAAAAGAAGCTATATGTAAAACTGCTTTGTAATGTGTGGAGCCATTTCACAGTTAAACCCTTCTTTGATTCAGCAGGTTGGAAACTTTTTTGTAGAATCTACAAAAGGACATTTGGTAGCCCATTGAGGCCTAGGGGAAAAACCAAGTATTTCCAGTGAAAAATTAGAAAAAGGCTATCTGCGAGACTGCTTTGGAATGTGTGGATTCATCTTAGAGAGTTAATCCCTTCTTTTGATTCAGCAGCTTGGAAACATACTTTTCGTAGAATCTGTGATGGGGCTTTTTGGAGTCTATTGACACCTATGGGGAAAAGCCAAGTATCCCCAGAAAAAAACTACAAAGAAGCTATCTGTAAAACTTCTTGGTTATATATGGATTCATCTCACAGAAATAAACTTTTCTTTTGATTCAGTGAGTTGGAAACACTGTTTCTGTAGAATCTGAGAAGTGTCATTGATTTCACAAAATTAAAAGTTTTCTTTGATTTCACAGGTTGGAAAAACTTTTATGGTAAAATCTTGGCTCAAAAGAAGGGTCTTCTGAGAGCCTACTGAGGCCATGGGGGAAAACAGAATATCCCCAGATAAAAACTAGAAAGAAGCTATGTATAAAACTGCTTTGGGGTGTGTGGATTCATCTCACAGAACTAAAACTTTCTTTTGATTCAGCAGGTCAGAAACACTGTTTTTGTGAATCTGTGAAAGAACATTTGGGAGCACATTGAGGCCTACGCAGAAAAAAACGGGTATTTCCAGATAAAAACTAGAAAGAGAATATCTGTGAAACTGCTTGGTGATGTGTAATTTCATCTCACAGATTTTAATCTTTCTTTTGATTCAGCATATTGGAAACTTTCTTCTGTGAAGGGACATTTGGGAGTCAAGTGAGAGTTATGGAGAAAAACTGAAAATCCCCTGATACAAACCAGAAAGAAGCTATTTGTGAAACTGCTTGCTGATGTGTGGATTCATCTCACAGAGTTAAACCTTTGTTTTGATT
>NW_012108475.1:360837-365406 GCF_000951045.1 Mandrillus leucophaeus | reverse complement strand
TAGAATCTGTCAAGGGATATTTGGTAGTCAATTGAGGCCTATGGGAAAAAATTGAATATCTCTGGATAACAGCTAAAAAGAAGCTATATGTAAAACTGCTTTGTAATGTGTGGAGCCATTTCACAGTTAAACCCTTCTTTGATTCAGCAGGTTGGAAACTTTTTTGTAGAATCTACAAAAGGACATTTGGTAGCCCATTGAGGCCTAGGGGAAAAACCAAGTATTTCCAGTGAAAAATTAGAAAAAGGCTATCTGCGAGACTGCTTTGGAATGTGTGGATTCATCTTAGAGAGTTAATCCCTTCTTTTGATTCAGCAGCTTGGAAACATACTTTTCGTAGAATCTGTGATGGGGCTTTTTGGAGTCTATTGACACCTATGGGGAAAAGCCAAGTATCCCCAGAAAAAAACTACAAAGAAGCTATCTGTAAAACTTCTTGGTTATATATGGATTCATCTCACAGAAATAAACTTTTCTTTTGATTCAGTGAGTTGGAAACACTGTTTCTGTAGAATCTGAGAAGTGTCATTGATTTCACAAAATTAAAAGTTTTCTTTGATTTCACAGGTTGGAAAAACTTTTATGGTAAAATCTTGGCTCAAAAGAAGGGTCTTCTGAGAGCCTACTGAGGCCATGGGGGAAAACAGAATATCCCCAGATAAAAACTAGAAAGAAGCTATGTATAAAACTGCTTTGGGGTGTGTGGATTCATCTCACAGAACTAAAACTTTCTTTTGATTCAGCAGGTCAGAAACACTGTTTTTGTGAATCTGTGAAAGAACATTTGGGAGCACATTGAGGCCTACGCAGAAAAAAACGGGTATTTCCAGATAAAAACTAGAAAGAGAATATCTGTGAAACTGCTTGGTGATGTGTAATTTCATCTCACAGATTTTAATCTTTCTTTTGATTCAGCATATTGGAAACTTTCTTCTGTGAAGGGACATTTGGGAGTCAAGTGAGAGTTATGGAGAAAAACTGAAAATCCCCTGATACAAACCAGAAAGAAGCTATTTGTGAAACTGCTTGCTGATGTGTGGATTCATCTCACAGAGTTAAACCTTTGTTTTGATTCAGCAGATTGGAAACACTCTTTTTGTAGGATATGCGAAAGGACATTTGGAGGTCCGTTGAGGCCAATGGGGAAAAATTGAATATACCCCCAGAAAAATTAAAAGAAGCTATGTGTGAAGCTGCTTGGTAATGTGTGGATTCATCTCAGAGAATTAAATCTTTCTTTTTATTCAGCAGGTTGGAAACACTCATTTTGTAGTATCTGCAAAGGGATATTTGAAAGCCCATAGAGGCATATAGGAAAAACCAAATATTCCCAGATGAAAACTAGAAAGAAGCTATCTGTGAAACTACTTTGTGATGCATGGATTCATTTCCCAGAGTTAAACCTTTCTTTTTATTCAGCAATTTGGAAACACTTTTCTTCTAGAATCTGCAAAGGGATGTTTCAGAACCCAATGAGGCCTATATGGAAAAACTGAATATCCCCTGATAAAAACTAGAAAAAAGGTATCTGTGAAACTACTTGTTGATGCGTGATTTCATCTCAGAGAGCTAAACCTTTCTTTTGATTCAGCGGGTTGGAAACACTCTTCTTGTAGAATCTGTGAAGGGATATTTGGGAGCCCATTGAGGCCTATGGGGAAAAACTGAATATCCCCAGATAAAAACGAGAAAGAAGCTTTCTGGGAAACTGCTTTGTGAAGTGTGGATTCAGCTCACAGAGTTAAAGGTTTCTTTTGATTCAGCAGGTTTGAAACACTTTTTTTGTAGAAACTGCGAAGGGACATTTGGGAACCCATTGAGTTCTATGGGTAAAAAACCAATATCCCCAGATAAAAACTAGAATGAAGTTATCTGTGAAACTGCTTTGTGATGTGCAGATTCACCTCACAGAGTTAAACTTTCCTTTTAATTTAGCAGGTTAAGAACACTCTTACTGTAGAATTTGCATTAGGGATGTTTGGGATTCCATTGAGGCCTGGGGGAAAAACAGCATATCCTCTGATACCAACTAGAAAGAATGTATCTGTGAAACTGCTTCCTGATGTGTGGATTCACCTCACAATGTTCAACCTTTGCTTTTATTCTGCAGGTTGAAACTCACTTTTTGCAGAATCTTCTAATGGATATTGGGGAGCTCATTGAGGTCTATAGGGAAAAAAACAAATACCCCAGATAAAAAATTTAATTCTTACTGAGTTAAACCTTTCTTTTGATTTAGCAGGGCAAACACCCTCTTGTTGTAGAATCTGCAAAGGGACAATTGGGATTCCATTGAGGCCTAGGGGGAAAAGCCAAATATCCCCTGATACCAACTGGAAAGAAGGTATCTGTGAAACTACTTGGCAATGTGTGGATTCATCTCACAGAGTTCAAACTTTGCTTTGATTCTGCAGGTTGGAAACACATTTTGTAGAATCTGTGAATGGACATTTGTGAGCCCACAAAGGACTATGTGGAAAAAGTGAATATCCCGAGATAGAAAGAAGCTGTCTGTGAAACTGCTTGGTGATATGTGGATTCATCTTATAGAGTTAAATATTTCTTTTTTTTCATCAGGTTGGAAACACTCTTTTTCTAGAATCTGTGAATGGACATTTTGGAGTCCTTTGAGGCCTATGGAGAAAAACCAAATATCTGCAGATTAAAATGAGAAAGAAGTATTTCTGAAACTGATTGGTGATGTGTATATTCATCTCAGAAAGTTAAACCTTTCTTTTGATTCAGCAGATAGAAAACAGTCATTTTGCAGAATCTTCAAAGGGACAGTTGGGAGCCCATTTAGGCCTATGGAGAAAAAATGAATATCCTCAGATGAAAACTAGAAATAAGCTATCTCTGAAAATGCTTTGTTATGTGTGGATTCATCTCACAGAGATACACATCTCTTTTGATTCAGTAGGTGTGAAACACTCTTTTTGTAAAATCTGCAAAGGGACATTTAGGAGCCCATTGATGTTTATGGGAAAAAAACGAATATCCACAGATAAAAACCAGAAAGAAGCTATCTCTGAAACTCCTTTTTGATGTGTGAATTCTTCTTACAGAGTTAAACCTTCTATTGATTCAGAAGTTTGGAAACACTTTTTGTAGAATCTACCAAGAGACATTTGGAGCCCTTTGAGTCCTATGTGTAAAACCAAATATCCACAGATAAAAAGTATAAAGAAGCCATCTGTGAAACTCCTTTGTGATGTGTGGATTCTTCTTCAGAGTTAAATCTTTTTTTTTCTTTTGTTCAGCAGGTTAAAAAAACTCTTTTGTAGAATCTGGGAAGAGACATGAGGTCTATGTTGAAAAACCGAATAGACCCAGATCAAAACTAGAAAAAAGCTATCTGTGAAATTGATTCATGATAAGTGGATACATCTCACAGAGTTAGGACTTTCTTTTGATTCAGCAGGTTGGAAATACTTCTTTTGTGTAATCTGTGAAGGGAAATTTGGGAGCCCAATGTAAAGTATAGGAAAATATTGAATATCCCCAAATTACAGATAGAAAGAAGCTATCTGTGAAACTGATTTGTGATGTGTGGATTCACCTCATGGAGATACACCTTTCTTTGGATTCACCAGGTTGGAAACGCTTTTTTTGTAAAATCTCAGAAGAGATATTTGGGAGTGCATTGAGGCCTATGTGAAAAAAAAAGAATATCTCTAGAAAACTAGAAAGAAGCTATCTTTGAAAGTGCTTTCTGATGTGTAAATTCAATTCACAATATTAAACCATTCTTTTGATTCAGCAGGTTGGAAACACTTTTTTGGTAGAATCTGCAAAGGGACATTTCAGAGCCCATTGAGGACTATAAGGAAAAACCCCATATCCCCAGATAAAAACTAGAAAGAAGCGATCTATGAAATGAACTGGAGATGTATGGATTCTTCTCTCAGAGTTAAACCTTTCTTTTGATTCAGGAGGTTGGAAACATTCTTTTCGTAGAATCTGTGAAGGAACATTTGGGAGATCATTGTGGCCTATGGAGAAAAATCAAATATACCCAGATCAAAACCAAAAAGAAACCTTCTGTGAAACTGCTTGGTGAGGTGTGGATTCATCCCACAGAGTTAAACCTTTCTTTTGATTCAGCAGGTTGGAAACACTGTTTTTGTAGGATCTGCAAAAAGATGTTTGGGAGACCATTGAGGCTGATTGGAGAAAACCAAATATCTTCTGAAAAAAACTGGAAGGAAGCTATATGTGAAACAGTTTCATGATGTGTGATTTCATCTCACAGAGTTAAATATTTCTTTTTATTCAGCAGGTAAGAAACACTTTTTGGAGAATATGCAAAGGGATATTTGGGAGCACTTTTAGACCTATGGGAAAAAATTACTGTCTCCAGATAAAAACTAGAGAGAAGCTATCTGTGAAACTGCTAGGTGATATGTGGATTCATCTCGAAAAGTTAAACCTTTCTTTTGATTCAGCATGTTGGAAATACTCTTTTTGTGGAAACTGCAAAGGGACATTATACAGCCCAATGAAACATAAGGAGAAATATCGAAGTTCCCCAGATACAAACTAGAAATTAGCTATCTGTGAAACTTCTTG
>NW_012108475.1:358033-360787 GCF_000951045.1 Mandrillus leucophaeus | reverse complement strand
TAAAATGAGAAAGAAGTATTTCTGAAACTGATTGGTGATGTGTATATTCATCTCAGAAAGTTAAACCTTTCTTTTGATTCAGCAGATAGAAAACAGTCATTTTGCAGAATCTTCAAAGGGACAGTTGGGAGCCCATTTAGGCCTATGGAGAAAAAATGAATATCCTCAGATGAAAACTAGAAATAAGCTATCTCTGAAAATGCTTTGTTATGTGTGGATTCATCTCACAGAGATACACATCTCTTTTGATTCAGTAGGTGTGAAACACTCTTTTTGTAAAATCTGCAAAGGGACATTTAGGAGCCCATTGATGTTTATGGGAAAAAAACGAATATCCACAGATAAAAACCAGAAAGAAGCTATCTCTGAAACTCCTTTTTGATGTGTGAATTCTTCTTACAGAGTTAAACCTTCTATTGATTCAGAAGTTTGGAAACACTTTTTGTAGAATCTACCAAGAGACATTTGGAGCCCTTTGAGTCCTATGTGTAAAACCAAATATCCACAGATAAAAAGTATAAAGAAGCCATCTGTGAAACTCCTTTGTGATGTGTGGATTCTTCTTCAGAGTTAAATCTTTTTTTTTCTTTTGTTCAGCAGGTTAAAAAAACTCTTTTGTAGAATCTGGGAAGAGACATGAGGTCTATGTTGAAAAACCGAATAGACCCAGATCAAAACTAGAAAAAAGCTATCTGTGAAATTGATTCATGATAAGTGGATACATCTCACAGAGTTAGGACTTTCTTTTGATTCAGCAGGTTGGAAATACTTCTTTTGTGTAATCTGTGAAGGGAAATTTGGGAGCCCAATGTAAAGTATAGGAAAATATTGAATATCCCCAAATTACAGATAGAAAGAAGCTATCTGTGAAACTGATTTGTGATGTGTGGATTCACCTCATGGAGATACACCTTTCTTTGGATTCACCAGGTTGGAAACGCTTTTTTTGTAAAATCTCAGAAGAGATATTTGGGAGTGCATTGAGGCCTATGTGAAAAAAAAAGAATATCTCTAGAAAACTAGAAAGAAGCTATCTTTGAAAGTGCTTTCTGATGTGTAAATTCAATTCACAATATTAAACCATTCTTTTGATTCAGCAGGTTGGAAACACTTTTTTGGTAGAATCTGCAAAGGGACATTTCAGAGCCCATTGAGGACTATAAGGAAAAACCCCATATCCCCAGATAAAAACTAGAAAGAAGCGATCTATGAAATGAACTGGAGATGTATGGATTCTTCTCTCAGAGTTAAACCTTTCTTTTGATTCAGGAGGTTGGAAACATTCTTTTCGTAGAATCTGTGAAGGAACATTTGGGAGATCATTGTGGCCTATGGAGAAAAATCAAATATACCCAGATCAAAACCAAAAAGAAACCTTCTGTGAAACTGCTTGGTGAGGTGTGGATTCATCCCACAGAGTTAAACCTTTCTTTTGATTCAGCAGGTTGGAAACACTGTTTTTGTAGGATCTGCAAAAAGATGTTTGGGAGACCATTGAGGCTGATTGGAGAAAACCAAATATCTTCTGAAAAAAACTGGAAGGAAGCTATATGTGAAACAGTTTCATGATGTGTGATTTCATCTCACAGAGTTAAATATTTCTTTTTATTCAGCAGGTAAGAAACACTTTTTGGAGAATATGCAAAGGGATATTTGGGAGCACTTTTAGACCTATGGGAAAAAATTACTGTCCCCAGATAAAAACTAGAGAGAAGCTATCTGTGAAACTGCTAGGTGATATGTGGATTCATCTCGAAAAGTTAAACCTTTCTTTTGATTCAGCATGTTGGAAATACTCTTTTTGTGGAAACTGCAAAGGGACATTATACAGCCCAATGAAACATAAGGAGAAATATCGAAGTTCCCCAGATACAAACTAGAAATTAGCTATCTGTGAAACTTCTTGGTGATGTTTGGATTCATCTCAGAGAACTCAACCTGTCTATTAACTCAGCAGTTAGGAAACAGTATTTTTGTAGAATCTGTGATGGGATGTTTCAGAGCCCAATGAGGCCTATGGGGAAAAACTGAATCTCACCAGATTAAAAACTAGAAAGAAGCTATCTGTGAAACTCCTTGATGATGTGGGGATTCACCTCACAGAGTTGAAACTTTCTTTACATTCAGCATGTTGGGAACACTCTTTTTGCAGAATATGTGAAGGGAGATTTGAGAATCCTTTGAGTCCTAGGAGAAAAAAACCTGAAAATCCCCAGGTACAAGATAGAATGATAAAATCTGTTAAACAACTTGGTGACGTGTGGACTCATCTCACAGAATTAAACGTTTCTTTTGATTCAGTAGGTTGGAAACACTCTTTTTGTAGAATCTTTGAATAGGTATTTGGGAGCAAATTGAGGCCTATGGAGAAATACCAAATAACCCCAGGTAAAAACTAGAAAGAAGCTAACTGTGAAAGTGCTTTGACACGTGTGGATTCATGTCACAGAGTTAAACATTTCTATTGATTCAGAAAGTTGGAAACCCTTTTTTTTTTTTTTGCAGAATCTGTGAAGGGACATTTGGGAGCCCATTGGTCTATGGGGAAAAAAATTTTCCCCATATTAAAACTAGAAAGAAGCTATGTGTGAAACTGCTTGGTGATGTGTGGATTCATCTCAAAGAGCTAAACTGTCTTTTGATTCAGCAGGTTGGAAATACGCTTTTTGTAGCATATGCAGAGGAACGTTTGGGATCCCATTGAGGCCTAAGGGGAAAAACAGAATATCCCCAGATAAAAACTAGAAAGAAGCT
>NW_012108475.1:355412-357703 GCF_000951045.1 Mandrillus leucophaeus | reverse complement strand
CAATTGAGGCCTAGGGGAAAAAACTGACAATTCCCAGATACAAACTATGAAGAAGCTATCTGTGAAGCTTCTTGGTGATGTATGGAATCATCTCATAGAGTTAAATCTTTCCTTTTATTCAACAGGTTGGAAAGGATCTTTTTGTAGAATCTGTGAAGGGACATTTGGGATCCCATTGAGGCCTATGAGGCAAAACCGAATATCCCCACATGAAAGCTAAAAGAAAGTATGTGTAAAAATGCTTGGTGATGTATTGATTCATCTCACATTGTTAAACTTTCTTTTTTGATTCTGCAGGTTGGAAACACTCTTTTTGTAGAATCTGCGAAGAGACAGTTGGGAGCCCATTGTGGCCTACAGGGAAAAACCAAATACCCCAGATAAAAAGTAGAAAGAAGCTATCTGTGAAACTGCTTCATGACGTGTGCACTCATCACACAGAGTTAAATCGTTCTTTTGATTCAGCAGTTTGGAAACACTCTTTTTGTAGAATTTGTGAAAGGACATTTTGGAGCTCATTGAGGCCTATGGTGAAAAATCAAATATTTAAAGATAAAAACTAGAAAGAAACTATCAATGAAACTTCTTGTTGATGTGTGATTCATCTCACAGAATAAAACCTTTCTTTTTATTCAGCAAGTTGAAAAAACTCTTTTTGTAGAATCTACAAAGGGGCATTAGGAAGCCTATTGAGATCTATGGAAACAAACCAAAAATTCCCTTATAAAAACTAGAAAGAAGCTATCTGTGAAACTGTCTGGTGATGTGTGGATTCACTACACAGAGTTAAAAGTTTCTTTTGATTCACTAGGTTGGGAACACTCTTTTTGTAGAATTTGCAAAGGTCCATTTGGGAGCCCATTGAGGTCTATGGGGAAAAACTAAATATCTCATTATAAAAACTAGAAAGAAGTTGTCTGTGAAACTGCCTGGTGATGTGTGGATTCATCTGACAAAGTTAACTCTTTCTTTTGATTCCTCATGTTGGAAACACTGTTTTTGTAGAATCAGCTAAGGGAATTTTGGGAGCTTATTGAGGCCTATGGGGAAAAAAATGAATATCCCCAGATTAAAACTACAAAGAAGCCATCTGTGAAACTGCTTTGTGTTCTTTGGATTCATGTCCCAGAGTTAAACTTAGTTTTGGTTCAGCAGTATGGAAACACTCTTTTTGTATGCTCTGCAAATGGACATTTGGAAGCCCATTATGTCACCTATTGGGAAAAACCAAATGTACCAGATAGAAGTCAGAAAGAAGCTGTCTGTGAAACTGCATGGTTATGTGTGGATTCACCTCACAGAATTAAAACTTTCTTTTGAATCAGCAAGTTAGAAACACTTTTTTTGAAGAATATGTGAAGGGATTTTTGGGAGTCCATTGAGGCCTACAGGGATTAAATGAATATCCCAAGATAAAAAACTAGAAAGAATCCATGTGTGAAACTGGTTGGAGATGTGTGGATTAATCTAAAAGAATTAAATCTTTCTTTTGATTCAGCAGGTTGGAAACAATCTTTTTGTAAAATCTGCGAAAGGGCATTTGGGAGCCCTTTAAGGCCTATGGGCAAAAACAGAATATCCCCAGATGAAAACAAGAAATAATGTATCTGTGAAGCTGCTTCATGATGTGTGGATTCATCTCATAAAGTTAAACCTTTCTTTTGTTTCAGCAGGTTGGAAAAACTGAATATCCCCAGATAAAAACCAGAATGAACATAACTTTGAAACTCCTTTGGGATGTGTGGATTCCTCTCACATAGTTAAACTTTTTTTTCATTATTCAGCAGGTTAGAAACACCCTTTTTGTAGAATCTGCAAAGGTACATTTGGGGATCATTGAGGCATATGCAGAAAAACAGAATATCCCCAAATTCAAACTAGAAAGAAACTGTCTGTGAAACTGCCTGGTGATGTGTGGATTCATCTCACAGAGTTGAACCTTTATTTTGTTTCAGCAGGTTGGCACACCTTTTTTGTAGAATATGCGAGAGGACATTTGGAAACCTTTGAGGCATATAGGGAAAACCAAATATCCATGCAAAGAAACTGCAAAGAAGCTGTCTGTGGAACTGCTTGGTGATGTGTGGATCCATCTCAGAGAATTAAACCTTTCTTTTGATTCAGCAGGTTGGAAACACTCCTTTTGTAGAATATGTGAAGGAACATTTGAAATGTTACTGAGTCTTATGGAGAAAAACAGAATATCCCCAGATTAAAACTAAAAAGATAGTGTCTGTGAAACTGCTTGGTGATGTGTGGATTCATATCTCAGAATTAATTTTTTTTTTTTT
>NW_012108475.1:334091-355127 GCF_000951045.1 Mandrillus leucophaeus | reverse complement strand
GGTTGGAAACAGTCTTTTTGTAGAATCTGTGAAGGAACATTTGGGAGCCCATTGAGGCCCATTGGGAAAAACAGAATATCCCCAGATAAAAACTAGAAGGAAGTTATGTGTGAAACTGCTTTGTGATATGTGGACTCATCTCATAGAGTTCAACCTTTCTTTTGATTCAGCATGTTGAAACACTCTTTTTGTAGAATCTGTGAAGGAACATCTGAGAAACCATTGAGGCCTATGGAGAAAAACCGAATATTATCAGATAAAATATAGAAAGAATCTACATGTGAACTTGCTTGTTGATGTGTGATTCATCTCACAGAATGAAACCTTTCGTTTTATTCAGCAGGTTGGAAACACTCTCTTTGTAGAATCTGTGAAGGTACATTAGAAAGCCTATTGAGACCTATGAAAAAAAATGAAAATTCCCTGATAAAAACTAGAAAGAAGTTATCTGTGAAACTGCTCTGTGATGTGTGGATTCGTCTCACAGAGTTAAATCTTTTTGTGATTCAGCAGGTTGGGAACACTCTTTTAGTAGAATCTGCTAAGGGACATTTGGGAGCCCTTTTTGGCCTGTGGGAAAAAACCTGAATATCCCCAGACAAAAGCTAGAAAGAAGCTATCTGTGAATCTGCTTTGTGAGGTGTCTATTCATTTCACAGAATTAAAACTTTCCTTTTATTCAACAGGCTAAAAACCCTCTTTTTGTAGAATCTGTGAAGGGACATTTTGAACATTGAGGCCTCTATGGTAAAACAGAATATCCCAAATAAAAACTAGAAAGAAGCTATCTGTGTAACTTCTTTGTGGTGTGTGGATTCATCTTGTGGAGTTAAGCCTTTCTTTTGATTCAGGAGGTTGGAAATAATTTTCTCCTCGAATCGGTGAAGGGACACTCAGAGTCCATTTGAGCCTATGGGAAAACACATAATATCTGCAGATAAAAATCAGAAAGAAGATATCTGTGAAACTGTTCTGTGAGGTGTGTATTCATTTCACAGAGTTAAAACTTTCTTTTTATTCAACCGGTTTAAAACACTCTTTTTGTAGAATCTGTGAAGGGACATTTGGGAGTACATTGAGGCCTATATGGAAAAACAGAATATCCCCAAATAAAAACTAGAATGAAGCTATCTGTGAAACTGCTTTGTGATGTGTGGATTCATCTCACAGAATTAAACGTTTCTTTTGGTTCACCAGGTTGGAAATACTTTTCTCATAGTATTTCTCATAGGTGAAGAGCTATTCAGACTCTCATTTGGGCCTATGGGGGAAAAAAGAGTATCTCCAGATAAAAGTAGAAAGAAGCTACCTGTGAAACTGCTTTGTGATGTGTGGATTCTCCTCATAGAGTTACCCTTTTCTTTTGATTCAGCAGTATGGAATCACTGACTTTTTAGAATCTGAGAGACATTTCAGAGCCGATTGAGGGCTATGGGGATAAAATGAATATCCCCAGAGAGAAACTAGAAAGAAATTATCTGTGAAACTGCTTTTGATGTGGGGATTAGTCTCACAGGGATAAAATTCTCTTTTGATTCAGCTGGATGGAAACATTATTTGTAGAATATGGAAAGGGATATTTGTGAGCCCATAAAGACCTAAAGGGAAAAAGCAAATATCCCCAGATAAAAACTAGTAGGAAACTATCTGTGAAATTGCTGGGTTATGTGTGGATTCATCTCACAGAGTTAAACGTTTCTTTTGATTCAAAAAGTTGGAGATCATCTCTTTGTAGAATCTGTGAAGGGACATTTGAAATCCCATTGAGGCCTAAGAAGAGAAACCCAATATCCAAAACCAAAAACTTTAAAGAAGGTATCTGTGAAACTGCTTTTTGATATGTGGGTTCATCACACAGAGTTAAATCTCAGTTTCAATTCGGCAGGTTGAATACGCTCTTTTCGTAGAATCTAAGAAGGCACATTTGGGAATCCATTGAGTCCTATGGAGAAAAATCGAATATCAAGAGATAAAAACTAGAAACAAGATATCTTTGAAACTGCTTTGTGTTGTTGACTACATCTCAGAGAGGTAAACCTTTCTTTTGATCCAGCTGTTCAGAAACGCTCTTTGTAGAATCCATGAAGGGACCCTTGTGAACCTATGGAGGCCAATGGGTAAAAACGGAATATCCTCAGATAAAAACTACAAAGAAGCTATCTGTGAAACTGCTTTGTGATTTGTTGATTCATCTCACAGCGTTAAACCTTTCTTTTCATTCAGCAGGTTGGAAACAGTGTTTTCGTGGAACTGGGAAGGGACATTGAGAGCCCATTGAGGCTTATAAGGGAAAACCCAAATATTTCCAGATAAAAACTAGAAAGAAGCTGTCTGTGAAAATACTTGGTGATGTGTGGATTCATTTCACAGACTTAAAACCTTTCTTTTGATTCAACAGGTTGGAAGGATTCTTTTTATAGAATCTGCAAAGAAACCATTGGTAGCTCATTGAGGCCTTTGGAGGAAAACCAAATATCCCAAGATAAAAACTATAAAGAAACTATCTGTAAATCTGCTTTTTGGTGTGTGGGTTTATCTCACAGGTTTAAATCTTCCTTTTGATTCAGCAGGTTGGAAACATTCTTTATGTAGAATCTGCGAATGAACATTTGAATGCCCATTGAGGCCTATGGGTAAAAATCGAATATCTCCAGATGAAAACTAGAAAGAAGCTATTTGTGAAACTGCTTGGACATGTGTGGATTCATCATACAGAGTTGAACCTTTCTTTTCATCAAAGGTTTGAAACACTCTTTTTGTAGAATCTGAGAAGGGATATTTGGGAGCCCATTGAACCCGCTGAAGACAATATCCTCAGATAAAAACTAGAGGGAAGCTTTATGTGAAACTACTTTGTGATGTGTGCATTCATATCACATGATTAAACCTTTATTTTAATTCAGTAATGTGGAAACACTGTTTTTGTCCAATCTACAAATGGACATTTGGGAGTGCATTGAGGCCAATGGTGAAAAATAGAATATCCCACAATCAAAACTGGAAGGAAGCCATCTGAGAAACTACTCTATGATGTGTGCATTCACCTTGCAGAGGTAAACCTTTCTTTTCATTCAGCTCTTTAGATCCACTGTTTAGTAGAATTTGCAAAGGGGTATTTGTGAGCACATTGAGGCCTATGGTGAAAAGAAAATATCTGTGGATAAAAGCTAGAAAGAAACTTTCTTAGGAACTGCTTTGTGATGTGTGCATTCATTTCATAGAGTTAAAACATTCTTTTAATTCAGCAGTTTGAAAGCACTGTTTTTGTTCATTCAGTGTTTGGACATTTGGGAGTTCAGTGAAGCCAAAGGAGAAAAAGTGAATATCCCAGGATAAAAACTAGAAGGAAACTATCAGAAACTGCTTTGTGATGTGTGCATTCATCTCACAGAGGAAAACCCTTCTTTTCATTCAGCAGTTTGGAAACACGTTTTGTAGAATATGCGAAGGGATGTTTGGGAGTGCATTGAGGCATATGGAGAAAAAGAAAATATCCTCAGATAAAAACTAGAAATAAGCTTTCTGAGAAACTGATTTTTGATCTGTGCATTCATGTCACAGAGTTAAATATTTCTTACGATTCAGTAGGTTGGGAACACTGTTTTTGTCTGTTCTGCGAATGGACATTTGGGAACTGATTGAGGCCAAAGGCAAAACAGCAAATATTCCAGGATAAAAACTACAAGGAAGCAATCTGAGGAACAGCTTGGTAATGTGTATATTTATCTTGCAGATTTAATCTTTTCTTTCCATTCAGCAGTTTGGAAGCACTGTTGTTGTAGAATCTGCTAAAGGATTTTTGGGAGTGTATTGAAGACTATGGTGAAAAAGAAAAGATCTTCAGTTAAAAACTAGAAAGAAGCTTTCTGAAAAACTGGTTTTTCATGTGTATATTCATTTCATGGAGTTAAAACTTTCTTTGGATACAGCAGTTTGGAAATGCTGATTTTGTCCTTTCTGCCAATGGACATTTTGGGGCTCATTGAAGCCAATGGTGAAAAATCGAATATCCCAGGATAACAACTACAAGGAAGCTATCTGAGAAACTGGTTTATGATGTGTGCATTCATCTCACAGAGTTAAACTTTTTCTTTTATTCAGCATTTTGGAAACACTGTTTTTGTAGAATCTGTGAATGGATATTTGGGAACACTTTGATGTTTACGGTGAAAAACAAAATATCCTCATATAAATACTAGAAAGTAGCTTTCTGAGAAACTGCTCTGTGATATGTGCATTCATGTCACAGAGTTAAACCATTGTTTTCATTCAGCAGTTTGAAAACACTATTGTTGCAGAATCTGCCAAGGCATATTTTGGAGCACAGAGGGGCCTATGTTGAAAAATAAAATATCTTTAAATCAAAACTGAGAAAGAAGCTTTCTGAGAAACTTCTTTGTGATGTCTGCATTTATCTCACAGAGTTAAACCTTTCTTTTGATTCAGCTGTTTGTAAACACTCTTTTTTTCCATTCTGTGAATGAACATTTTGGAGCTCACTAAGGCCAAAGGTGAAAAAGCAAATATCCCACTGTAAAAACTGGAAGAAAACAATCTGTGAAACTGCTTTTGTATGTGTGCATTCATCTTGCAGAGGTAAACATTTCTTTTCAATGAGCAGTTTGGAAACACTGTTTTTGTAGTTGATGGGAAGGATATTTGAGAGGGCATTGAAGCCTATGGTGAAAAGGAAAACATGTTCAGATAAAAATTAGAAAGAAACTTTCTGAGATACTGCTTTTTGATGAGTGCATTTATTTCAAAAAGTTAAAACTTTCTTTTCATTCAGCATTGTGAAAATACATTGTAGAATCCTCATGGGGATATTCGGGCAAGCATTGAGGCCTATAGTGAAAATGAAAATATCTTCAGAAAAAACTAGAAAGAAGCTTTCTGAGAAACTGGTTTGTGATGTGTGCATGCATCTCACAGTTAAACCTTTCTTTTGATTCAGCAGTTTGGAAACACTGTTTTTATGCATTCGAGCAATTGGACATTTGGAAGCTCATTGAGGCCAAAGGTGAAAAAACGAATATCCCAGGTTAAAATCTACAAGGAAGCTATCTGAAGAACTACTTGGTCATGTGTGCATTCACCTCACTGAGTTAAACCTTTCTTTTCATTCAGCACTTTGGAAACACTGTTTTTGTAGAATTTACAAAGGGATATTTGGGAGTACGTTCAGGGCAATATTTGGGAGTTCATTGAGGGCTATGGTGAAAAAAAAATCTTGATATAAAAACTAGAAAGAAGGTTTCTGAGAAATTGATTTGTGATTTGTGCATTCATCACACAGAGTTATAGTATTATTTTGATTCAACAGTTTGAAAACACTCTTTTTGTCCATTCTGAGAATGGACATTTGGGAACTCATTGAGGGCATAGGTGAAAAAGAAAATATCCCAGGATAAAAACTAGAAGGAAGCTATCTGAGAAACTGCTTTGTAATGAGTGCATTCATCTCACAGAGTTAAACTTCTCTTTTCATTCAGCAGTTTGGAAACACTGTTTCTGTAGAACCTGCAAATGGCCATTTTTGGCACTCATTGAGGCCAATGGCGAAAAAGTGAATGTCCCAGGATAAAAGCTAGAAGGAAGCTATCTGAGAAACTGCTCTGTGATGTGTGCTATCATCTCGCTGAGTTAAACCTTTCTTTTCATTCATCAGCTTGGAAATATTGTTTTTGTGTAATCTGCGAATTTGGAAGGGTATTGAAGCCAATAATGAAAAAGAAAATATCTACAGAAAAAAACTAGAAAGAAGCTTTCTGAGAGACTGCTTTGTAATATGGGCATTCATCTCACAGACTTAAAGCTTTCTTTTGAATCAGCAGTTTGGAAACACTGTGTTTGTCCATTCTGAAAATGGACATTTGGGAGCTCTTTTAGGTCAATGGCTTAAATTGAATATCCTATGATAAAAACTACAAGGAAGCTATCTGAGAATTTGCTTTGTGAGATGTGCATTCATCAGGCAGAATTCAACCATCCTTTTCATTCAGCAGTTTGAAAACATGGTTTTTGCAGAATCTGTGAAGGGATATTTGGGAGCATATTGAGGTATAAGTGAAAAAGAAAATATCTTCAGATAAAAACTAGAAAGAAGTTTTCCGAGAAACTCCATTGTGATGTGTGCATTCATCTCTCAGAGTTAAAACTTTCTTTTGATTCAGTAGTTTGGAAACACTGTTTTTGTCCATTATGTGAATGGGCATTTGGGAGATCATTGAGGACAATGGCCAAAAAGCAAATATTCCAGGATAAAAACTAGAAGTAAGCAATCTGAGAAACAGTTTTGTGACGTCTGCATTCATCTCACAGAGTTAAACCTTTCTTTTCATTCAGCAGTTTGGAATTATTGTTTTTGTAGATTCTGTGAAGGGATATTTGGGAGTGCTTTGAGGCCTAAGGTGAAATACAAAATTCCTTCAGATAAAAGTTGGAAGGAAGCTTTGTGAGAAACTGCTTTGTGATGTGTGCATTCATCTCACAGATTTAAACCTTTCTATTAATTCAGCAGTTGGGAAACACTGCTTTTGTCTATTCTATGAATGGACATTTGGGAACTCATTGAGGCCAATGGCAAAAAATGGAATATCTCATTTTAAAAACTAAAAGAAAGTTATCTGAAAAACCACTTTGTAATGTGTGCTTTCATCTAACAGAGTTAAACCTTTCCTATCATTCAGCAGTTTGGAAACACTGTTTTTTTTTTTTTTTAATCTGAGAAGCAATAGTTGGGAGCACCTTAAGGCCTATGTTGAAAAAGAAAATATCTTCATGTAAAAACTAGAAAGAAGCTTTCTGAGAAACTGCTTTGTGATGTGTGAATTCACCTCTCAGAGTTAAGCTTTTCTTTTGATTCAGCAGTTTTGAAACACTCTTTTTGTACATTGTGCAAATAGACATTTCATAGCTCATTGAGGCCAGTGGCCAAGTGAATATTCCAAGATAAAAACTAGAAGAAAGCTGAGAAATGGTTTTGCAATGCCTGTATTCCTCTCAAAGAGTTAAATCTTTCTTTCCATTCAGCAGTTTGGCAACACTGTTTTTGTAGAAACTGTGAAGGGATATTTGGAAGGGCATTGACACGTATGGTGTAAAACAAAATATCATCAGATAGGAGCAAGAAAGATGCTTTCTGAGAAACTGCTTCAGGATGTGTGCATTCATCTCACAGAGTTAAAACTTTCTTTTGATTCGGCAGTTTGGAAACACTGTTTTTGTCCATTCTGTGAAAGGACTTGTGGGAGTTCATTGAGGCCATTAGCAAAAAAGTGAATATCCCAGAATAAAAACTAGAAGGAAGTTACCTGAGAAACCTTTTTGTTATGTGTGCATTCATCTGACATAGTTAAACATTTCTTTCCATTTAGCAGTTTGCAAAAAGTGTTTTTGTAGAGTCTGCAAAGGGATACTTGGGAGCACATTGTGACTTATGGTGTAAAAGAAAATGTATTCAGATAAAAACTGGAAAGAAGCTTTCTAAGAAACTGCTTTGTGATGTGTGCATTCACATCACTGAGGCTAACCTTTCTTTTGATTCAGCAGTTTGTAAACGCTGTTTTTGTCCATTCTGTGGAAGGACATTTGGGAGCTCATTGAGGCCAAAGGTGAAAAAGTGAATATCCCAGGTAAAAACTAGAAGGAAGCTATCATAGAAACTGCATTGTGATGTGTGCATTCATCTCACAGATTTAAACCTTTATTTTCATTCAGCAGTTTGGAAACACTGTTTTTGTAGGATCTGCAAATGGACATTGGGGAGCTCATTGAGGCCAATGGCAAAAAATCGAATATCCCAGAGTGAAAACTAGAAGGAATCTGTCCGATTCTTGCTTTGTGATGTGTGCATTCATCTCACAGGGTTAAACCTTTCTTTTGATTCAGCATTTGGGAAACACGTATTTTGTCCATTTTGTGAATAGACATTTGGGATCTCATTGAGGCCAATTGCAGAAAAGGGAATATCCCAGGATAAAAACTAGAAGGAGGCTATGTGAGAAATGACTTTTTGATGCGTCCATTCATCTGACAGTGTTAAAACTTCCTTTCAATTCATCAATGTGGAAACACAGTTTTTCTAGAATCTGCAAAGGGATATTTGATAGCACATTAAGGCCTACTGTGAAACAGAAAATACATTCACATAAAATCTAGAAAGAAACTCACTGAGAAACTGCTTTGTGATGTGTGCATTCATCTCACAGAGTTCAACTTTTCTTTCCATTCAGTTGCTTGGAAACACCGTCCTTCCATTCTAGGAATGAACATTTGGGAGCTCATTGAGACCAATGGCAAAGAAGCGAATACCCCATGACAAAATCTACAGTGAAGCTATGTGTGAAACCAGCTTGAGAAGTGTGCATTCACCTCTCAGAGTTAAACTTTCCTTTCATTTGGCAGTCTGGAAATACCGTTTTTGTAGAGTCTGTAAAGGGATATTTGGAAGTGCTCTGAGGCCAAAGTGAAAAAGACAATATCTTCAGATAAAAACTAGCAAGAAGCTTTGAGAAACTGCTTTGTGATGAGTGCATTCGTCTCAAACATTTAGAGTTTTCTTTTCATTCAGTAGTTTGGAAACACAGTTTTTGTCCTTTGTGCAAATGGATATTTGGGATCTCATTGAGGCCAAAGGTGAAAAATCGAATGTCCCAGGAAAGAAGCTAGAAGGAAGGTATCTGAGAAACTGCCTTGTGATATTTGTATTCAACTCACAGAGTTAAACTTTCTTTTCATTCAGCAGTTTGGAAACACTGTAATTGTAGAATCTGTGAATGGATATTTGGCAGCATACAGTTGGGAGTGTATTGATGCCTATGGTGAAAAATAAAATACCTTCAGATAAAAACTAGAAAGAAGTTTTCTGAGAAACAGTATTGTGATGCATCACCTTGGAAACACAGTTTTTGTCCATTCTGTGAGTAAACATTTGGGAGCTCATTGAGGTCAATTGTGAAAAAGTGAATATCCCGGGTAAAAACTAGAAGGAAGCTACATGATAAACTGTTTTATGATGTGTGTGTTCATCTTGTACAGTTAAACATTTATATTCATTCAGCAGTTTGGAAACACTGTTTTTGTAGGATCTGCAAATGGACATTGGGGAGCTCGTTGAGGCCAATGGCAGAAAAGGTAATATCCCAGGATAAAAACTAGAAGGAAGCTATCTGAGAAACCACTTTACGATGCATGCATTCATCTCACAGAGTTAAAACTTCTTTGATGCAACAGTTTGGAAACAAAGTTTTTGTCCATTCTGCAAATGGATATTTTGGAGCTCACTGAGGCCAATGGCAAAAAAGTGAATATCCCAGATAAAAAGTAGAAGGAAGCTATCTGAGAAACCACTTTTTGATGTGTGCATTCATCTCACAAAGTTAAACCTTTATTTTCATTCAGCAGTTTGGAAACACTGTTTTTGTAGAATCTGCAAATGGACATTGGGGAGCTCATTGAGGCCAATGGCGAAAAATCCAATATCCCAGAATGAAAACTAGAAGGAATCTATCTGAGAAAATGCTTTGTGATGTGTGCATTCATCTCAAAGAGTTAGACCTTCCTTTTTTTCAGTATTTGGGAATCACGGATTTTATTCATTCTACTAATGGACATTTGGGATCTCATTTAGGCCAATGGCAGAAAAGGGAATATCCCAGGATAAAAACTGGAAGGAAGCTATCTGAGAAACCACTTAGTGATGTGTGCATTCATCTCACAGAGTTAAAACTTCCTTTCCATTCGGCAGTTTGGAAACACTGTTTTTGTAGAATCCACGAAGGGATATGTGGGAGTGTATTGAGGCCTAACGTGAAAAAGAAAATATCTTCAGATAAAACCAGGAAAGAAGCTTTCTGAGAAACTCCTTTGTGATGCATGCATTCATCTCACAGAATGCATGCAGAATGGATGCAGCAGTTTGGAAACTTTGTCTCTGTCCATTCTGAAAATGGACATTAGGCAGCTCATTGATGTCAATGGTGACAAATTGAATATCCCAGGATAAAAATTAGAAGGAAGTTATCTGAGAGATCACTTCATGATGTGTGCATTCACCTCAGAGAGTTAAAACTTTCTTTGGATTCAGCAGTTTGGAAACACAGTTTTTGTGGAATCTGCGAAGGGATATTTGGGAGCGCAATGAGGCCTGTGGTGAAAAAGAAAATATCTTCACATAAAATGTAGAAAAAAGCTCATTGAGAAACTGCTTTGTGATGTGTGCATTCATCTCACAGAGTTCAACTGTTCTTTTCATTCAGTTGTTTGGAAGCCCTGTTCTTTCCACTCTAGGAATGCATATCCGGGAGTCCATTGAGGCCAAAGGCCAAAAACCAAATATCCCACGAGAAAAACTAGAAGGAAGCTATGTGTGAAACCTGCTTGTGAAGTGTGCATTCATCTCACAGAGTTAAACTTTTCTTTTCATTCAGCAGTTTGGAAATAATGTTTTTGAAGTATCAGCAAAGGGATATTTTGGAGTGCTTTGAGGTCAACAGTGAAAAAGAAAATATCTTCAAATAAAAACTAGAAAGAAGCTTTCTGAGATACTGCTTTGTAATGAGTGCATTTGTCTCACACAGTTAAAGCTTCCTTTGATTCATGAGTTTGGAAACACAGTTTTTCTCCTTTGGGGAAACGGATATTTGGAACCTCCTTTAGGCCAAAGGTGAAAAATCGATTATCCCAGGATAGAAACTAGAAGGAAGCTATCTGAGAAACTGCCTTGTGATGTTTGTATTCAGCTCACAGAGTTTAACTTTTCTTTTCATGCAGTAGTTTGGAAACACTGTTTTTGTAGAATCTGCAAATGGACATTTGGGAGCTCACTGAAGCAAAAGGTGAAAAATCCAATATCCCAGAATGAAAACTAAAAGGAAGCTATCTGAGAAACTGCTTTGTGATGTGTGAATTCGTCTCACAGATTTTGACCTTTCTTTTGATTCAGCATTTGGGAAACATGGTTTTTGTCCTTTCAGTGAATGGACATTTGGGAATCTCATTGAGGACAATGGCTGAAAATGGAATATCCCAGGATAAAACCTAGAAGGAAGCTATCAGGGAAACTGCCTTTGGATGCATGCATTCATCTCACAGAGTTAAAACCTTCTTTCCATTCAGTAGTTTGGAAACACTGTTTTGGTAGTGGCAGCATATAGTGGCCTAAGGTGAAAAAATATCTTCAGATAAAACCCAGAAAGAAGCTTTCTGAGAAACTCCTTTGTGATGTGTGCAGTCATCTCATGGAATTAAACCTTTCTTTTGATTCAGCAATTTGGAAATGCTGTCACTGTCCATTCTGCAAATGGACATTAGGAAGCTCATTAATGACAATGACAACAAATGGAATATCCAAGTATACAAAGCAGAAGGAAGTTATCTGAGGAACAGCTTTGTGATGTGTGCATGCATCTCAGAGAAATAAACCATTCTTTGGATTCAGCAGTTTGGAAATGCTGTCACTGTCCATTCTGAAAATGGACATTTTGGAACTCATTGATGCCCATGGTGGTAAATCAACTATCCCAGGATAAAAAGTAGAAGGAAATTATCTGAGAAACTGCTTTGTGATGTGTGCATTCAACTCAGGGAGTTAAACCTTTTGTTTGGATTCAGCAGTTTGGAAACATGGTTTTTATAGAATCTGCGAAGGGATATTTGGGAGTGCATATATGCCTACGGTGAAAAATATATTTACATAAAATCTAGATAGAAACTCATTGAGAAACTGCTTTGTTATGTGTGCATTCATCTCACAGAGTTCAATTTTTCTTTTCATTCAACTGCTTGGAAACAGTGTTCTTTTCAATCTACAAATGGACATTTGGGAGCTCATTGAGGCCAAGGGCAAAAAAGGGAATATTCCACGACAAAAACGAGATGGAAGCTATGTGTGAAACGGGTTTGTGAAATGTGCATTCATCTCGCAGAGTTAAACCTTTGTTTTCATTCAGCAGTTTGAAAATACTGTTTTTGTAGTATCCACAAAGGGATATTTGGGAGTGCTTAGAGGTCAATGGTGAAAAAGAAAATAGCTTTAGGTAGAAACTAGATACAAGCTTTCTGAGAAACAGCTTTGTGATTCAACTCACACAGTTAAACATTTCTTTTGATTCAGGAGTTTGGTAACACAGTTTTTGCCCTTTGTGCAAATGTATGTTCGGGATCTAATTGAGGACAAAAGTGAAAAATCAAATATCCCAGGATAGAAACTATAAGGAAGCTATCTGAGAAACTGCACTGTGATGTTTCTATTCAGCTCACAGAGCTAAACTTTCTTTTCATTCTGCAGTTTGGAAGCACTGTTTTTGTAGAATCTACAAATAGATATTTGGGAGTGCACAGTTGGAAGCACATTGACACCTATCCTTAAAGGTAAAATATCTTCAGATAAATACTAGAAAGAAGCTTTCTGAGAAACAGTATTGTGAAATGTTCATTCATCTCACAGAGTTAAACCTTTCTTTGATGCCGCAGTTTGGAAACACAGTTTTTGTCCATTCTGTGAATGGACAGTTAGGAGCTCATTGAGGCCAATGGCAAAAAAGGAAATATCCCAGGTGAAAACTAGAAGGAAGCTAACTGAGAAACTGCTTTGTGATGTGTGCATTCATCTCACAGAGTTAAACCTTTATTTTCATTCAGCAGTTTGGAAACGTTTTTGTAGAATCAGCAAATGGACATTGGAGAGGTCATTGAGGCCAATGGCAAAAAATCAAACATCCCAGAATGAGAATTAGAAGGAATCTATCTAAGAAACAGCTTTGTGATGTGCGCATTCATCTCTCAGAGTTAGAACTTTCTTTTGATTCAGCATTTGGGAAACATGGCTTTTGTCCAGTCTGCAAATGGACATTTCGGGTCTCATTGAGGTCAAGGGCAGAAAAGGGAATATCCCCGGTAAAAACTAGAAGGAAGGTATCTGAGAAACCACTTGATGATGTGTGCATTCATCTCACAGAGTTAAAATTTCCCTTACATTCAGCAGCTTGGAAACACTGTTTTTGTAGAAAATGCAAAGGGATATATGGGAGCGTATTGAGGCCTAAGGTGAAAAAGAAAATATCCTCAGATAAAAATTGGAAAGAAGGTTTCTGAGAAACTCAATTGTGATGTGTGCATTCATCTCAGAGAACAAGCTTTTCTTTGCATTCAGCAGTTTGGAAACACCTGTCACTGTCCATTCTGGAAATGAACATTAGGGAGCTCATTCATGCTTATTAATTAATGAAAAGAGATGTATAACTCTATGAGATGAATGCACACATCACAAGGCAGTTTATCAGAAAGCTTCTTTCCAGTTTTCACCTGAAGATATTTACTTTCTTACCATAGTCCTCAATGCTTTTCAGAATATCTCTTTGCAGATTCCACATAAACAGTGTTAACACACTGCTCAATGAAAAGAAAGGTTTAACTCTGTGAGAGTAATTCACACATCACAAAGCAGTTCCTCAGAAAGCTTCTTTCTAGTTTCTATCTGAGGATATTTCCTTTTTCACTGTATCCTTCATTGTGCTCCAAAATATCCCTTTGTAGATTTTACACAAACAGTGTTTCCACACTGCTCAATGAAAACAGAGGTATAACTCTACGAGATGAATGCACACATCACAAGGCAGTTTGTCAGAAAGCTTCCTTCCAGTTTTCATCTGAATATATTTCCTTTTCACCACAGGCCTCAAAGCACTCCTGAATATCCCTTTGGAGATTCCACAAAAACAGTGTTACAGAACTGCTCAATGAAAAGAAAGGTTTAACTCCGTGAGACAAATTCACACATCAATAAGCAGTTTCTCTGAAAGCTTTTTTCTAGTGTTTATCTGAGGATATTTCCTTTTTAACCATAGACTTCAATGCACCTCCAAATACCCCTTCTCAGATTCCACAACAACAGTGATTCTAAACTGCTCAATCAAAAGAAAGGTTTAACTCCATGAGATGAAGGCACATATCACAAAGCAGTGTCTCAGAAAGCTTCTTTCTAGTTTTCATCTGAAGATGTTTCACTGTTCATCGTAGGCCTCAATGCGCTCTAAAATATCCCTTTGCGGATTCGTCAAAGACAGTGTTTCCAAACTGCACATGATAAAGAAAGGTTTAACTCTGTGAGATGAATGCACACATCAAAAAGCAGTTTCTCAGAAAACTTCTGTCTAGTTTTCATCTGAAGATACATTCATCTTCAACTCAGGCTTCAAGCACTCCGAAATATCCCTTTGCAGATTTTCACAAATAGTGTTTCCACACTGCTCAATGAAAAGGAAAGTATAGCTCTGTGAGAGGAATGTACACATCACAAAGTAGTTTCTCAGAAACCTTCCCTCCAGTTTTTATATGAAGGTATTTCTTTTGTCACCGTAGGCCTCAATGCACTCTTGAATATCTCTGCAGATTCCACAAAAATAGTGTTACCAAACTGCTCAATAAGAATAAATCTTTAACTCTCTCATATGAATTCACACAACACAAAGGAGTTTCTCAGAAAGCTTCTTTCTAGCTTTTATCTGAGGATATTTCCTTTTTCACCATAGGCTTCAATGCCCTCCGAAATATCCCTTCGTAGCTTTTACACAAAAAGTGTTTCCACATTGCTCAATGGAAAGAGTGTGGTATTACTCTGGGAAATGTATGCACACATCACAAAGCAGTTTCTTAAAGAGCTTCTATCAAGTTTTCATCTGAAGATATTTCCTTTTTCACCTTAGGCCTCCATGCACTCCCGAATATCCCTTTGCAGATTCCACAAAAACAGGGTTACAAAACTGCTTAATGAAAAGTAAGGTTTACCTCTGTGAAATTAATTCACACATCACAAAGAAGTTTTTCGGAAAGCTTCTTTCTAATGTTTATCTGAGGAAATTTCCTTTTTACCATAGACTTCAATGCACTCCCAAATATCCCTTCTCAGATTCCTCAAAAACAGTGATTCTAAACTGCTAAATCAAAAGAAAGGTTTAGCTCCTTGAGATGAATGCTCATATCACAAAGCAGTGTATCAGAAAGCTTCTTTCTAGTTTTCATCTGAAGATGTTTCGTTGTTCACCATAGGCCTCAATGCGCTCCAAAATGTCACTTTGTGGATTCGTCAAAGACAGTTTCCAAACTTTGCATTGTAAAGAAAGGTTTAACTTTGTGAGATGAATGCACACATCACATTGCAATTTCTCAGAAAGCTTCTGCCTAGTTTTCATCTGAAGATACTTCTTTCTTCACCTTAGTCTTCAAAACACTCCGAAATATCCCTTTGTAGATCTTACACAACCAGTGTTGCCACACTGCTCACTGAAAGAAAGGTATAACTCTGTAAGAGGAATGCACACATCACAAAGCAATTTCTCAGAAAGCTTCTCTCCAGTTTTCATCTGAAGATATTTCCTTTTTCAATATAAGCCTCAATGTGCTCCCGAATATCCCATTGCAGGTTCCACAAAAACAGTGTGAACAAACTTCTCAAAGAAAAGAAAGGTTTAACTCTGTGAGAGGAATTCACACATCACAAATCAGTTTCTCAGAAAGATTCTTTCCAATGTTTATCTGAGGATACTTCCCTTTTAACTGTAGGCTTCAATGTGCTCCCAAATATCCCTTCTCAGATTGCACAAAAACAGTTATTCTATAGTGCTCAATCAAAAGAAAGTTTAACTAAATGAGATGAATGCACATATCACAAAGCAGTGTCTCAGAAGCTTCTTTCTGGGTTTCTTCTGAAGATATTTCCTTGTTCACCATAGCCCTCATTGTGCCCCAAGATGTCCCTTCGTGGATTCATCAAAGACATTGTTCCCAAACTGTGAAATGTAAAGAAAGATTTAACTCTGTGGGATGAATGAAACACCTCACAAAGCAGTTTCTCAGAAAGCTTCTGTCTGGTTTTCATCTGAAGACACTTTCATCTTCATCTGAGACTTCAAAGCACTCCGAAATGTCCCTGTATAGATTATACACAAACAGTGTCTCCTCACTACTCAATGAAAACAAAGGTATAACTCTGTGAGATGAATTCACATATCACAAAGCAGTTTCTCAGAAAGCTTCTTTTTTTTTTGAGCTGAGGATATTTGGTCTGAAAGTGCCTCCGTGTGTCTCATTGCAGATTCTACGAAAACACTGTTAGCAAGTTTCTCAATGTAAACAATGATGTACGTCTGTGAGTTGAATTCACCCACAACAAAACAGTTTCTTAGAAGCCTTCACTGCAGCTTTTGTCTGAGGATATTTCATTATTCACCATGGGATTCAACAATATTCAAGATATCACTTCTGAGATTCCACAAAATCAGTGCTAGCAAACTCCTCCATGAAAGAGTGGTGTAACACTGTGAAATGAATTCACACATCACAAAGCAGTTTCTCAGAAAGCTTCATTTCGATTTTTCTCTGAGGATATTTAATTTGTCCTTATACTCTTCACACCTATCCGAAATATCAGTTCTCAGATTCCACAAAGACAGTGCTAGCAAACAGCTCCAGGAAATAGTGGTGTAACTCTGTGAGATGAAGTCACATATCAGAAAACAATTTCTCTGAAAGCTTCGTTCTAGTTTTTATCTGAGGATATTTCCTTTGTCACTGGAAGCTTCATTGCTCTGAGAAATATCCCATTGCAGATTTCAAGAAAACTGTGTTAGCAAACTGATCAACGAAGAGGAAAGTGTACCTCTGTGAGTTGAATTCACACGTCACAGTGCAGTTTCTCAGAACGCTATTTTCCAGTTTTTATAGCTGGATATTTCCTCTTTCACCATAGGCCTCAAAGTGCTCCCAAATATCACTTTGCAGATTCCAAGAAATCAGTGTTGGCAAATGGATTCATGAACAGAAAGGTGGAAATCTGTGAGATGAATTCACAGATTTGAAAAAAGTTTCTCAGAAAACTTCTTTCACGTTTTTAAATGACGATATTTCCTTTATGAGCGTAGGCCTCAAAGCAATTGAAAGTAACCCTTCTCAGATTCCCAGTGACAGTGGTAATAGACTGCTCCATGAAAAGAAAGTGTAACTCTGTGAGATTAATTCACACATCACAAAGCAGTTTCTCAGAAAGCTTCCTTCTAGTTTTTATCTGAGGACATTTCCTTTGTCACCATAAGCTTCAGTGCGCTAAGAAATATCCCATTGGACATTTCAAGAAAACAGTGTTAGCAAACTGATCAAAGAAAAGAAAAGTGTAACTCTGTGAGTTGCATTCACACGTCACAATGCAGTTTCTCAGAATGCTTCTTTCCAGTTTTTATCTGAGGATAGTTCCTTTTACACCAAAGCCCTCAATGCATTCCAAAATATCACTTTGCAGATTCCGTGGAACAATGTTAGCAAAAGGCTTCATGAACAGAAAGGCGGACCTCTGTGAGATGAATTCAGAGACCAGAAAGAAGTTTCTTAGAGAGCTTCTTTCTCGTTTTTATCTGAGGATATTTCCTTTGGCCCTATAGTCTTCAAAGTGATCCAAAATATCAGTTTTCAGATTCCAGAAAAACAGGGCTAGCAAGCGGCTTTATGAAATACAGGTGTAACTCAGTGAGTTGAATTCACACATCACGAAGCAGTTTCTCAGAAAGCTTCCTTCTAGTTTTTATCTGAGGATATTGCCTTTGTCCCCGTAAGCTTCATTACGCTAAGAAATATCCCATGGCAGATTTCAAGTAAACAGTTAGCAAACTGATCAATGAAAAGAAAAGTATAACTCTGTGAGTTGCATTCATACATCACAATGCAGTTTCTCACAATGCATCTTTCCAGTTTTTATATGTGGATATTTCCTTTTTCACCATAGGTCTCAAAGCACTCCCAAATATCACTTTGCAGATTCCAAGAAATCAGTGTTAGCAAACGGATTCATGAACAGAAAGTTGTAACTCTGTGAGATGAATTTACAGATCTGAAAGAAGTTTCTCAGAAAGCTTCTTTCATGTTTTTAAATGACGATATTTCCTTTTTTATTTTTATTATTTTTTTGAAACGGAGTCTCGCTCTGTGTCCCAGGCTGGAGTGCAGTGCCCGGATCCCAGCTCACTGAAAGCTCCGCCTCCCGGGTTCACGCCATTCTCCTGCCTTAGCCTCCCGAGTAGCTGGGACTACAGGTGCCCGCCACCTCGCCTGGCTAGTTTTTTGTATTTCTTAGTAGAGACAGGGCTTCGGCATGTTAGCCGGGAGGGTCTCGATCTCCTGACCTCGTGATCCACCCGTTTCAGCCTCCCAAAGTGCTGGGATTACAGGCTTTAGCCACCGCGCCAGGCCCCCCAACGATACTTCCTTTACGAGAGTAGGCCTCAAAGCGATCCAAAGTAACCTTTCTCAGATTCCCTAAAGAAAGTGGTAATAGACTACTGCATGAAAAAAAGTGTAACATTGTGAGATGAATTCACACATCACAAAGCAGTTTCTCAGAAAGTTCCTTCTAGTTTTTATCTGAGGATATTTCCTTGTCACTGTAAGCTTCATTGTGCTAAGAAAAATTGCATTGCAGATTTCAAGAAAACAGTGTTAGCATACAGAGCAATGAAAAGTAAAGTGTAACTCTGTGAGTTTCATTCACACGTCACAACACAGTTTCTCAGAATGCTTCTTTCCAGTCTTTATCTGAGGATATTTCCTTTTTCACCATAGCCCTCAATGCGCTCCCAAATATCAGTTTGCAGTTTCCACGAGAATGGTGTTAACAAACGGCTTCAAGAACAGAAAAGTGGAACTCTGTGAGATGAATTCACAGATCACAAAGAAGTTTCTCAGAAAGCTTCTTTCTCATTTTTATCTGAGGATATTTCCTTTTCCACCATAGCCCTCAATGCACTCCCAAATATCACTTTGCAGATTCCACGAGAACAGCATTAGCAAATGGCTTCATGAACAGAAAGGTGGAATTCTGTGAGATGAATTCAGAGATCACAAGGAAGTTTCTCAGAAAGCTTTTTTATCTCATTATATTTCCTTTTCCCCCATAGCCCTCAAAGAGCTTCTAAGTATCACTTGATAGATTCCATGAGAACAGTATTAGCAAACAGCTTCATGAACAGAAAGGTGGAACTCTGTGCAATGAATTCACAGAACAGAAAGAAATTTCTCAGAAAACTACTTTCTCCTTTTTATCTGAGGATATTTCCTTTGGCCGTATAGTTTTCAAATCGATCCGAAATATCAGTTCTCAGATTCCACAAAAACAGGGCTAGCAAACGACTCCACAAAATACAAGTGTAACTCAGTGAGTTGAATTCACACATCATAAAGCAGTTTCTCAGAAAGCTTCCTTGTCATTTTAATGTGAGGATATTTCCTTTGTCACCTTAAGCTTCATGGCGCTAAGAAACATCCCATTGCAGATTTCAAGAAAACAGTGTTAGCAAACTGCTCAATGAAAAAGAAATTTTAACTCCATGTGTGGCATTCACACGTCACAAAAGCAGTTTCTCAGAACGCTTCTTTTCAGGTTTTATCTGTGGATATTTCCTTTTTCAACATATCCCTCAATGCGCTCCCAAATATCATTTTGCAGATTCCAGGAGAACAGTGTTAGCAAACAGCTTCATGAACAGAAAGGTGGAACTCTGTGAAATGAATTCACAGATCTGAAAGAAGTTTCTCAGAAAGCTTCTTTCTCGTTTTTATCAGAGGATATTTCCTTTGGCCGTATAGTATTCAAAGCAATGCGAAATATCAGTTCTCAGATTCCACAAAAACGGCTAGCAGACGACTCCACGAAATGCAGGTGTAACTCAGTGAGTTGAATTCACTAATGACAAAGCAGTTTCTCAGAAAACTTATTTCCGAAATATCTGTTCACTGAGTTACACCTGTATTTCGTGGAGCCGTTTGCTAGCCCTGTTTTTGTGGAATCTGACAATTGATATTTCTGATCGCTTTGAAGACTCTACGGCCAAAGGAAATATCCTCAGAAAAAAATGAGAAAGAAGCTTGCTGAGAAACATCTTTGTGATCTGTGAATTCATCTCCCAGTGTTTCACTTTCTGTTCATGAAGCCGTTTGCTAACACCGTTCTCTTGGAATCTGCAAAGTGATATTTGGGAGCGCATTGAGGGCTACGGTGGAAAAGAAAATATCCTCAGATAAAAACGAGAAAGAAGCTTTCTGAGAAACTTCTTTGTGATCCCTGAATTCATCTCACAGAGTTCCACATTTCTGTTCATGAGGTCATTTGCTAACACTGTTCTCGTGGAATCTGCAAAGTGATATTTGGGAGTGCATTGAGGGCTATGATGGAAAAGAAAATATCCTCAGATAAAAACGAGAAAGAAGCTTTCTGAGAAACTTCTTTGTGATCTGTGAATTCATCTCACAGAGTTCCCCCTTTTTGTTCATGAAGTTGTTAGCTAACACAGTTCTCCTGGAATCTGCAAAGTGATAATTGGGAGCGCATTGAAAGCTAGGGTGAAAAAGGAAATATCTTCAGATAAAAATTGGAAAGAAGTATTCTAAGAAACTGCATTGTGACGTGTGAATGCAACTCACAGAGTTACACTTTTCTTTTCATTGATCAGTTTGCTAACTCTCTTTTCTTGAAATCTGCAATTTGATATTTCCTAGTGCAAAGAAGTTTACAGTGAAAAAGGAAATCTCCTAAGATAAAAAGAAGAAAGAAGCTTTCTGAGAAACTGCTTTGTGATGTGTAATTCAACTCTCTGAGTTTCACCTGTATTTCGTGCAGTCGTTTGCTAGCCCTGTTTTTGTGGAATTAGAGAACTGATATTTCAGATCGCTTTGAAGACGATACGGAAAAAGGAAATATCCTCAGATAAAAACGAGAAAGAAGTTTTCTGAGAAATTTCTTTCTGTTCTGTGTATTCATTGCAAATAGTTCCACCTTTCTGTTCATGAAGCTGTTTGCTAATACTGTTCTCGTGGAATCTGCAAAGTCATATTTGGGAGCGTATTGAGGGCTATGGTGGAAAAGGAAATATAATCACATAAAAAAGAGAAAGAAGCTTTCTGAGAAACTTCTTTGTGATATGTGAATTCAACTCATAGATTTCCACCTTTCTTTTCATGAAGCCGTTTGCTAACACTGTTCTTGTGGAATCTGCA
>NW_012108475.1:330456-334041 GCF_000951045.1 Mandrillus leucophaeus | reverse complement strand
GCATTGAGGGCTATGATGGAAAAGAAAATATCCTCAGATAAAAACGAGAAAGAAGCTTTCTGAGAAACTTCTTTGTGATCTGTGAATTCATCTCACAGAGTTCCCCCTTTTTGTTCATGAAGTTGTTAGCTAACACAGTTCTCCTGGAATCTGCAAAGTGATAATTGGGAGCGCATTGAAAGCTAGGGTGAAAAAGGAAATATCTTCAGATAAAAATTGGAAAGAAGTATTCTAAGAAACTGCATTGTGACGTGTGAATGCAACTCAGAGAGTTACACTTTTCTTTTCATTGATCAGTTTGCTAACTCTCTTTTCTTGAAATCTGCAATTTGATATTTCCTAGTGCAAAGAAGTTTACAGTGAAAAAGGAAATCTCCTAAGATAAAAAGAAGAAAGAAGCTTTCTGAGAAACTGCTTTGTGATGTGTAATTCAACTCTCTGAGTTTCACCTGTATTTCGTGCAGTCGTTTGCTAGCCCTGTTTTTGTGGAATTAGAGAACTGATATTTCAGATCGCTTTGAAGACGATACGGAAAAAGGAAATATCCTCAGATAAAAACGAGAAAGAAGTTTTCTGAGAAATTTCTTTCTGTTCTGTGTATTCATTGCAAATAGTTCCACCTTTCTGTTCATGAAGCTGTTTGCTAATACTGTTCTCGTGGAATCTGCAAAGTCATATTTGGGAGCGTATTGAGGGCTATGGTGGAAAAGGAAATATAATCACATAAAAAAGAGAAAGAAGCTTTCTGAGAAACTTCTTTGTGATATGTGAATTCAACTCATAGATTTCCACCTTTCTTTTCATGAAGCCGTTTGCTAACACTGTTCTTGTGGAATCTGCAGAGTGATATTTGGGAGCGCATTGAGGGCTATGGTGAAAAAGGAAATATCCTCAGATAAAAACTGGAAAGAAGCGTCCTGAGAAACTGTTTTGTGACGTGTGAATGCAACTCACAAAGTTACACCTTTCTTTTCATTGATCACTTTGCTAACCCTTTTTCTTGAAATCTGCAATGGGATATTTCTCAGTGTAATGAAGCTTAGGTGACAAAGGAAATGTCCTCAGATAAAAAGTAGAAAGCAGCTTTCTGAGAAACTGCTTTGCGATGTGTGAATTCAACTCACTGAGTTACAGCGGTATTTCGTGGAGTCATTTGCTAGCCTTGTTTTTGTGGAATCTGAGAACTGATATTTCGAATCACTTCTAAGACTATAAGGCCAGGTAAATATCCTCAGATAAAAACTAGAAAGAAGCTTTCTGAGAAACTCCTTTGTAATCTGTGAATTCTTCTCTCAGGATTCCACCTACCTGTTCATGAATCCGTTTGCTAACACTGTTCTCGTGGAATCTGCAAAGTGATATTTGGGAGAGCACTGAGGGCTATGGTGGAAAAGGAAACACAGTCAGATAAAAACGAGAAAGAATTTTTCTGAGAAACATCTTGGTGATCTGTGAATTCATCTCACAATGTTCACCTTTCTGTTCATGAAGCTGTTTGTTAACACTTTTCTCGTGGAATCTGCAAAGTAATATTTGGGAGCGCAGTGAGGGCTACGGTGAAAAATGAAATATCCTCAGATAAAAACTGCAAAGAAGTGTTGTGAGAAACTGCATTGGGATAAGTAAATGCAACTCAGAGAGTTACACTTTTCTTTTCATTGATCTGTTTTCTAACTTCTTTTTCTTGAAATCTGCAATGGGATATTTCTTAGCGCAATGAAGCTTAATGTGACAAAGGAAATACTCTCAGATTAAAAGTTGAAAGAAACTTTTGAGAAACTGCTTTTTTGTGTGTGAATTCAACTCATTCAGCTACACCTGTATTTCATGCAGCTGTTTGCTAGCCCTTTTTTTGTGGAATCTGAGAACAGATATTTTGGATTGCTTTGAAGACGATACTGCCTAATGAAATATCCTCAGATAAAAACGAGAAGGAAGCTTTCTGAGAAACTCCTTTGCAATCTGTGAATTCATCTCACACAGTTCCAACTTTCTATTCATGAAGCTGTTTGCTAACACTGTTCTCGTGGAATCTGCAAAGTGATATTTGGGAGCACATAGAGGGCTATGGAGGAAAAGGAAATATAATCAGATAAAAACGAGGAAGAAATTTTCTGAGAAACTTCTTTGTGATCTGTGAATTGATCTCACAGAGTTCCATCTTTCTGTTTGTGAAGCCGTTTGCTAACACTGTTTTCATGGAAACTGCAAAGTGATATTTGGGAGTGCATTGAGGGCTATGGTGAAAAGGGAAATATCCTCAGATAAAAACTAGAAAGAAGCGTTCTGAGAAACTGCTTTGTGACACGTGAATGCATTTCACAGAGTTACACTTTTCTTTTCATTGATCAGTTTACTAACCCTGTTTTCTTGATAGCTGCAATGGGATATTTGTTAGCACCATGAAGCTTACTGTGACAAAGGAAATATCCTCAGACAAAAAGTAGAAAGAAGCTTTCTGAGAAACTGCTTTGTGATGTGTGAATTCAACCCACTGAGTTACACCTCTATTTCATGGAGCCGTTTGCTAGCCCTGTTTTTGTGGAATCTGAGAACAGATATTTCTGATTGCTTTGAAGACAATACAGAAAAATGAAATATTCTCAGATAAAAATGAGAAAGAAGTTTTCTGAGAAACTTCTTTGTGATCTGTGAATTCATCTCACAGAGTTACACTTTTCTTTTCATTGATCAGTTTTCTAACTCCTTTTTCTTGAAATCTGCAATGGGATATTTCTTAGCACAATGAAGCTTATTGTGACAAAGGAAATATTCTCAGATAAAAAGTACACAGAAGCTTTCTGAGAAACTGCTTTGTGATGTGTGAATTCAACTCACTGAGTTACAGCTGTATTTCATGGAGCCATTTGCTAGCCCTGTTTTTGTGGAATCTGGAACTGACATTTCGGATCACTTTGAAGACGATACGGAAAAACAAATTATCCTCAGGAGAAAATGGGAAAGAAGTTTTCTGAGAAATTTCTTTCTGATCTATGAATTCGTCTCACAGAGTCCTACCTTTCTTTTCACGACGCTGTTTGTTAACACAGTTCTCGTGGAATCTGCAAAGTGATATTTGGTAGCGCATTGAGTGCTATGGTGGAAAAGGAAATATAATCAGATAAAAACGAGAAAGAAGTTTTCTGTGAAACTTCTTTGTGATCTGTGAAATCACTTCACAGAGTTCCACCTTTCTTTTCGTGGAGCTGTCTGCTAACACTGTTCTCTTGGAAATTGCAAGGTGATATTTAGGAACGCATTGAGGGCTATGGTGAAAAAGGAAATATCCTCAGATAAAATCTGGAAAGAAGCATTCTGAGAAACTGCTTTGTGACGTATGAATACAAGCCACAGAGTTACACTTTTCTTTTCATTGATCAGTTTGCTAATTCTGTTTTCTTGAAGTCTGCAATGGGATATTCCTTAGCACAATGAAGCTTACTGTGACAAAGGAATTTACCTCAGATTAAAAGTAGAAAGTAGCTTTCTGAGGAACTGCTTTGTTATGTGTAAATTTAACTCACTGATTTACACCTGTATTTTCTGGAGCCGTTTGCTAGCCCTGTTTTTGTGGAATCTGAGAAT
>NW_012108475.1:326380-329876 GCF_000951045.1 Mandrillus leucophaeus | reverse complement strand
TCAGATAAAAAGTAGAATAAAACTTTCTGAGAAACTGCTTTGTGATGTGTGAATTCATCTCACAGAGATGCACTTTCTTTTCATGGAGCAGTCTATGACCACTGTCTTTGGGAAATCTGAGAAGGGTTACTTTGGAGCCCTTTGAAGCATACGCTCATAAAGGAAATATCCTCATTTAAGAACATGAAAGAAGCTTTCTGAGAAACTTCTTTCAGATCTGTGAATTCATCTCCAAGAGTTACAACTTAGTCTCCATGAAGCAGTTTGCTAACACTGATTTACTGGAATCGGCAAAGTGATATTTGGAAGCGCTTTGAGGCTTATGGTGAAAGAGGAAGTATCCACATATAAAAACTGGAAAGAAGCGTTCTGAGAAACTGCATTGTGACGTGTGAATGCAAGTCACAGAGGTACACTTTCTTCTTCATTGATCAGCTGACTAACACAGTTTTCTTGAAATCTGCAATAGGATATTTCTTAGCACAATGAAGCTTATGGTGACAAATGAAATATCCTCTGATAAAATCCAGAAAGAAGCTTTCTGAGAAATTGCTTTCTGATATGTGACTTCATCTCACAGAATAACACCACTATTTCCTAGAGCCATTTACTAGCACTGTTTTCTTGGAATCTGAAAACTGATATTTCAGATAGGTTTCAAAAGTGTAAGGACAAATTAAGTATCGTCAGAGAAAAACTGGAAAGAAGCTTTATGAGAAACTGCTTTATGATGTGTGACTTCATTTCACAGTGTTACACCACTCTTTTGAGGAGGAATTTGCTAGCACTGATTTTGTGGAATCTCAGAAGTGATATCTTGGATATCGTTGAATCTCGTGGTGAATAATGAAATATTCTGAGACAAAAACTGCAGTGAAGCCTTCTAAGAAACTGTTTTGTTGTGGGTGAATTCAGATCACAAAGTTACATCATCTTTTCATTGAGAAATTTGCTAACAGAGTTTTCGCAGAATCTGCAATGAGACACACGGGGGCACTTTGAGACCACAAATATCCTCAGCTCAAAAAAAAAGAAGCTTTCTGAGAAACTGCTTTGTGATGTGTGAATTCAACTCACTGAGTTACACCCGTATTTCATGGAGCTGCTTGCTAGCCCTGTTTTTGTCGAATCTGAGAATTGATATTTCGGATCGCTTTGAAGACAATATGGAAAAAGGAAATACTCTGAGATAAAAATGAGAAAGAAGTTTTCTGAGATATTTCTTTATGATCTGTGAATTCGTCTCAGAGAGTTCCACCTTTCTGTTCATGCAGCCGTTTGCTAACACTGTTCTCGTGGAATCTGCAAAGTGATATTTGGGAGCACATTGAGGATGATGGTGAAAAAGGAAATATCCTCAGATAAAAACTGGAAAAAAGCGTTCTGAGAAACTACATTGTGATGTGTGAATGCAACTCACAGTTACAATTTTCTTTTCATTGATCAGTTTGCTAACTCTGTTTTCTTGACATCTGCAATGGGATATTTATTAGCACAATGAAGCTTACAGTGACAAAGGAAATATCCTCCTATAAAAAGTAGAAAGAAGCTTTCTGAGAAACTGCTTTGTGATGTGTGAATTCAAATCACTGAGTTACACCTGTATTGCGTGAAGCCGTTTGCTAGCCCTGTTTTTGTGGAATCTGAGAATTGATATTTCAGATTGCTTTGAAGATTATACGGCCATTGGAAATATCCTAAGTTAAAAACGAGAGAGAAGTTTTCTGACAAACTTCTTTGCTCCCTGTCAATTCATCTCACAGAGTTCCACCATTCTGTTCTTGAAGCCGTTTGCTAACACCATTTTCGTGGAATCTGCAAAGTGATATTTGGGAGTGCATTGAGGGCTAGGGTGGAAAAGAAAATATCCTCAGATAAAAACGAGAAAGAAGCTCTCTGAGAAACTTCTTTGTGATCTGTGAATTCATCTCATAGAGTTCCACCTTTCTGTTCATGAAGCTGTTTGCTAACACTGTTCCCATGGAGACTGCAAAGTGATATTTGGGAGTGTACTGAGGGGTATGATGTAAAGTAAATATAATCAGATAAAAACGAGAAAGAAGCTTTCTGAGAAACTTATTTGTGATCTGTGAAATCATCTCGCAGAGTTCCACCTTTCTGTTATGAAGCCGTTTGCTAACACTGTTCTTGTGGAAACTGCAAAGTGATAGTTTAGAGCACCCTGAGGGCTATGGTGAAAAAGGAAATATCCTCAGATAAAAACTGAAAAGAAGCGTTCTGAGAAACTGCTTTCTGACGTGTAAATACAGCTCACAGAGTTACACTTTTCTTTTCATTGATCAGTTTGCTAACACTGTTTTCTTGATATCAGCAATGGGATATTTCTTAGCGCAATGAAGCTTATGCTGAAAAAGGAAATATCCTCAGATAAAAAGTAGAATAAAACTTTCTGAGAAACTGCTTTGTGATGTGTGAATTCATCTCACAGAGATGTACTTACTTTTCATGGAACAGTCTATGACCACTGTCTTTGGGAAATCTGAGAAGGGTTACTTTGGATCACTTTGAGGCCTATGCTCATAAAGGAAATATCCTCATTTAAAAACATGAAAGAAATTTTCTGAGAAACTTCTTTATACACTTTTCTTTTCATTGATCAGTTTGCTAACTCCGTTTTTCGAATTCTGCAATGGGAAATTTCTTAGCCCAATGATGCTTAGGGTGGCAAAAGAATTATCCTCAGATAAAAGGAAGAAAGAAGCTTTCTGAGAAACTGCTTTGTGATGTGTGAATTCAACTCACTGAGTTACACCTGTATGTCGTGGAGCCGTTTGTTAGCCCTGTTTTTGTGGAATCTGAGAACTGACAATTCGGATCACTTTGAAGACAATATGGAAAAAGGAAATATCCTCAGATAAAAACGAGAAAGAAGTTTTCTGAGAATTTTCTTTCTGTTCTGTGAATTTATCGCACAGAGTTTCACCTTTCTGTTCATGAAGCTGTTTGCTAATACTGTTCTTGTGCAATCTGCAAAGTGATATTTGGGAGTACATTGAGGGTTATAGTGGAAAAGAAAATATAATCAGATATAAACGATAAAGAAGCTTTCTGAGAAACTTCTTTGGGATCTGTGAAATCATCTCACAGAGTTCCACTTTTCTATTCAAGAAGCCGTTTGCTAACACTGTTCTCGTGGACTCTGCAAACTGATATTTGGGAGCGCATAGAAGGGTATGACGGAAAAGGAAATATCCTCATATAAAACCGAGAAGGAAATTTTCTGAGAAATTTCTTTCTGTTCTGTAAATTCATCTTACAGACTTTCACCTTTCTGTACATGAACTTGTTTGCTAACACTGTTCTCGTGGAATCTGCAATGTGATATTTGGGAGCGCATTGAGGGCTGTGGTGAAAAGGAAATATAATAAGATAAAAATGAGAAAGAATCTTTCTGAGAAACTTCTTTGTGATCTGTGAATTCATCTCACAGAGTTCCACCTTTCTGTTCATGAAGCCATTTGCTAACAATGTTCTC
>NW_012108475.1:313220-325465 GCF_000951045.1 Mandrillus leucophaeus | reverse complement strand
AAGTTTTCTGACAAACTTCTTTGCTCCCTGTCAATTCATCTCACAGAGTTCCACCATTCTGTTCTTGAAGCCGTTTGCTAACACCATTTTCGTGGAATCTGCAAAGTGATATTTGGGAGTGCATTGAGGGCTAGGGTGGAAAAGAAAATATCCTCAGATAAAAACGAGAAAGAAGCTCTCTGAGAAACTTCTTTGTGATCTGTGAATTCATCTCATAGAGTTCCACCTTTCTGTTCATGAAGCTGTTTGCTAACACTGTTCCCATGGAGACTGCAAAGTGATATTTGGGAGTGTACTGAGGGGTATGATGTAAAGTAAATATAATCAGATAAAAACGAGAAAGAAGCTTTCTGAGAAACTTATTTGTGATCTGTGAAATCATCTCGCAGAGTTCCACCTTTCTGTTATGAAGCCGTTTGCTAACACTGTTCTTGTGGAAACTGCAAAGTGATAGTTTAGAGCACCCTGAGGGCTATGGTGAAAAAGGAAATATCCTCAGATAAAAACTGAAAAGAAGCGTTCTGAGAAACTGCTTTCTGACGTGTAAATACAGCTCACAGAGTTACACTTTTCTTTTCATTGATCAGTTTGCTAACACTGTTTTCTTGATATCAGCAATGGGATATTTCTTAGCGCAATGAAGCTTATGCTGAAAAAGGAAATATCCTCAGATAAAAAGTAGAATAAAACTTTCTGAGAAACTGCTTTGTGATGTGTGAATTCATCTCACAGAGATGTACTTACTTTTCATGGAACAGTCTATGACCACTGTCTTTGGGAAATCTGAGAAGGGTTACTTTGGATCACTTTGAGGCCTATGCTCATAAAGGAAATATCCTCATTTAAAAACATGAAAGAAATTTTCTGAGAAACTTCTTTATACACTTTTCTTTTCATTGATCAGTTTGCTAACTCCGTTTTTCGAATTCTGCAATGGGAAATTTCTTAGCCCAATGATGCTTAGGGTGGCAAAAGAATTATCCTCAGATAAAAGGAAGAAAGAAGCTTTCTGAGAAACTGCTTTGTGATGTGTGAATTCAACTCACTGAGTTACACCTGTATGTCGTGGAGCCGTTTGTTAGCCCTGTTTTTGTGGAATCTGAGAACTGACAATTCGGATCACTTTGAAGACAATATGGAAAAAGGAAATATCCTCAGATAAAAACGAGAAAGAAGTTTTCTGAGAATTTTCTTTCTGTTCTGTGAATTTATCGCACAGAGTTTCACCTTTCTGTTCATGAAGCTGTTTGCTAATACTGTTCTTGTGCAATCTGCAAAGTGATATTTGGGAGTACATTGAGGGTTATAGTGGAAAAGAAAATATAATCAGATATAAACGATAAAGAAGCTTTCTGAGAAACTTCTTTGGGATCTGTGAAATCATCTCACAGAGTTCCACTTTTCTATTCAAGAAGCCGTTTGCTAACACTGTTCTCGTGGACTCTGCAAACTGATATTTGGGAGCGCATAGAAGGGTATGACGGAAAAGGAAATATCCTCATATAAAACCGAGAAGGAAATTTTCTGAGAAATTTCTTTCTGTTCTGTAAATTCATCTTACAGACTTTCACCTTTCTGTACATGAACTTGTTTGCTAACACTGTTCTCGTGGAATCTGCAATGTGATATTTGGGAGCGCATTGAGGGCTGTGGTGAAAAGGAAATATAATAAGAAAAATGAGAAAGAATCTTTCTGAGAAACTTCTTTGTGATCTGTGAATTCATCTCACAGAGTTCCACCTTTCTGTTCATGAAGCCATTTGCTAACAATGTTCTCCTGGAAACTGCAAGGTGATATTTGGGAGCACTTTGAGGGCTATGGTGAAAAAGGAAATATTCACAGGGTAAACCTGGAAAGAAACATTCTGAGAAACTGCATTTTGACGGGTGAATACAACCCACAGAATTACACTTTTCTTTTCATTGATCAGTTTGCTAACACTGTTTTTTTGAAATCTGCAATGAAAAATTTCTTAGCGCAATGAAGATTAGGGTGAAAAGGAAATATCCTTAGATAAAAAGTAGAAAGAAACTTTCTGAGAAACTGCTTTGTGATGTATGAATTCAATTCACTGAGTTACACCTGTATTTCTTGGAGACATTTGGTAGCCCTGTTTTTGTGGAATCTGAGAACTCTTATTTCGGATTGCTTTGAAGACTGTATGGCCAAAGGAAATATCCTCAGATAAAAAGGAGAAAGAAATTTTCTGAGAAATTTCTTTTTGATCTGTGAATTCATCTCACAGAGTTTCACCTTTCTGTTCATGAAGCTGTTTGCTAAAACTCTTCTCATGGAATCTGCAAAGTGATATTTGAGAGGGCATTGAGGGCTAGTGTGATAAAGGAAATATCCTCAGATAAAAACTGGAAAGAAGCGTTCCGAGAAACTGCATTGTTACGTGTGAATGCAACTCACAGAGTTGCATTTTTCTTTTCATTGATCAGTTTGCGGACAGTGTTGTCTTGAAATTTGCAATGGGATGTTTCTTTGTCCAGTGACGCTTATGGTGACAAAGGAAATATCCTCAGATAAAAAGTAGAAAGAAGCTTTCTGAGAAACTGCTTTGTGACGTGTGAATTCAACTCACTGAGTTACAGGTGTATTTCTTGGAGCCGTTGGCTCGTCCTGTTTTTGTGGAATCTGAGAACTGATATTTCGGATCGCTTTGAAGTCTATATGGCCAAAGAACATATCCTAAGATTAAAAACGAGACAGAAGCTTTCTGAGAAACATTTTTGTGATCTGTGAATTCATTTCACAGAGTTCCACCTTTCTTTTCAGGAAGCCGTTTGCTAACACCGTTCTCGTGGAAAGTGCAAGGTGATATTTGGGAGCACATTGAGGGCAATGGTGAAAAAGGAAATATCTTCAGATAAAATCTGGAAAGTAGTGTTCTGAGAAACTACTTTGTGACGTGTGAATGCAACTCACAGAGTTACACTTTTCTTTTCATTGATCAGTTTGTTATCTCTGTTTTCTTGAAATCTGCAATGGGATATTGCTTAGCCTAATGAAGCTTATGGTGACAAAGGAAATATCCACAGATAAAAAGTAGAAAGTAGCTTTCTGAGAAACTGTTTTTTGATGTGTGATTTCAACTCACTGAATTAGAAATGTATTTCGTGGAGCCATTTGCTAGCACTGTTTTTGTGGAATCTGAACTCTGATAATACGGATCGCTTTGAAGAGGATACGGAAAAAGGAAATATCCTCAGATAAAAACAAGAAAGAAGTTTTCTGAGAAATTTCTTTCTGTTCTGTGAATTTATCTCACAGAGTTTGACCTTTCTGTTCATGAACCTGTTTGCTAATACTGTTCTCGTGGAATCTGCAAAGTGATATATGGGAGTGTATTGAGGGCTATGGTGGAAAAGGAAATATAATCAGATAAAAATGAGAAAGAAACCTTCTGAGAAACTTCTTTGTGATCTGTGAATTCATCTCACAGAGTTCCACCATTCTGTTCATGAAGCCGTTTGCTTACACTGTTCTCCTGGATTTTGCAAAGTGATATTTGGGAGCGCATTGAGGGCTATTGTGGGAAAGGAAATATAATCAGAAAAAAAACAAGAAACAAGTTTTCTGAGAAACTACTTTGTGTTCTGTGAATCCATCTTACAGAGTTCCACCTTTCTGATCATGAAGCCGTTTGCTAACACTGTTTTCATGGAAACTGCAAAATGCTATTTGGGAGCCCATTGAGTGCTATGGTGAAGAAGGAAATATCCTCAGATAAATACTGGAAAGAAGCGTTCTAAGAAACTGCTTTGTGACGTGTGAATTCAACACACAGAATTACTCTTTGCTTTTCATTGTTCAGTTTGTTAACTCTGTTTTTTTGAAATCTACAATGAGATATTCCTTAGCTCAATGAAGCTTATGGTGACAAAGGAAATATCCTCAATAAAAAGTAGAAAGAAGCTTTTTGAGAAACTGTTTTGTGATATGTGAATTCAACTCACTGAGTTTCCTCTGTATTTCGTACAGCCATCTGCTCGCCCTGTTTTTGTGGAATCTGAGAACCGATCATTCGGATTGCTTTGAAGACAATAAGGAAAAAGGAAATGTCCTCAGATAAAAACGAAAAAGAAGTTTTCTGAGAAATTTCTTTCTGTTCTGTGAATTCATCACACAGAGTTCCACCTTTCTGTTTTTGAAGCCGTTTGTTGACTCTGTTTTCGTGGAAACTCTCAAGTGATATTTGGGAGCTCATTGAGGGCTATGGTGAAAAAGGAAATATCCTCAGATAAAAAATGGAAAGCAGCATTCTGAAAAACTGCTTTGTGACGTGTGAATGCAACTCACAGAGTTATACTTTTCTTTTCATTGATCAGTTTGCTAACTCTGTTTTTTAAATCTGCAACGGGATATTTGTTTACACAATGAAGCTTACAGTTACAAAGTAAATATCCTCAGAGAAAAAGCAGAAAGAAGCTTTCTGAGAAACTTTTTGTGATGTCTAAATACAATTCACTGAGTTAAATCTGTATTTCATGGAGCCGTCTGCTAGCCCTGTTTCTGTGGAATCTGAGAACTGATATTTCGAATTGCTTTGAAGACGATATGGAAAGAGGAAATATCCTTAGATAACAAAGAGAAAGTAATTTTCTGAGAAATTTCATTCTGATCTGTAATTCATCGAGTTCCACGTTTCTGTTCATGGAGCTGTTTGTTAACACTGTTCTCATGGAATCTGCAAAGTGACATTTGGGGACGCATTGAAGGTTATGGTGAAAAAGGAAATATTCTCAGATAAAAACTGGAAAGAAGCGTTCTGAGAAATTGCTTTGTGACATGTGAATGCAACTCACAGAGTTACACTTTTCTTTTCAATTATCAGTTTGCTAACTTTGTTTTTTAAATCTGCAATGGGATATTTCTTTACACAATGAAGCTTACAGTTACAAAGTAAATATCCTCAGATAAAAAGTAAAAAGAAGATTTCTGAGGAACTGCTTTGTGATGTGTGAATTCAGTGCACTGAGTTACACCTGTATTTTGTGGAGCCGTTTGCTAGCACTGTTTTTGTGGAATCTGAGAACTGACTTTTTGGATCACTTTGAAGACTATACGGCCAAAGGAAATATCCTCAGATAAAATAGAGAAAGAAGCATTCTGAGAAATTCCTTTGTGATCTGTGAATTTATGTCACAGAATTCCACCTATCTGTTCATGAATCCGTTTCCTAACACTGTTCTCATGGAATCTGCATAGTGATATTTGGGAGCACATGGAGGGCTATGGTGGAAAAGGAAATATAATCAGATAAAAACGAGAAAGAAGTTTTCTGAGAAACTTCTTTGTGATCTGTGAATTCATCTCACAGAGTTCCACTTTTCTGTTCATGAAGCCGTTTGCTAACACTGTTCTCCTGGAATCTGCAAAGTGATATTTGGGAATGCATTGAGGGTTATGGTGGAAAGGAAATTCTCCTCAGATAAAAACGAGAAAGACGCTTTCTGATAAACTTCTTTTTCATCTGTAATTCATCTCACAGAGTTCCAACTTTCTGTTCAAGGAGCTGTTTGATAACACTGTGCTCGTAGATTCTGCAAAGTGATATTTGGGAGAGCATTGAGGGTTATGCTGAAAAAGAAATATCCTCAGATAAAACCTGAAAAGAAGTGTGCTGAGAAACTGCATTGTGACATGTGAATGCAACTCACAGAGTTACACTTTTCTTTTCATTGATCAGTGTGCTAAATCTGTTTTCTTGAAATCTGCACTTGGATATTTCTTAGCGCAATGAAGCTTACTGTGACAGAGGAAATATCCTCAGATAAAAACTAGAAAGAAACTTTCTGAGAAACTGCTTTGTAATGTTGAATTACAATTCACTGAGTTAAACGTGTATTTTGTGGAGCCGTTTGCTAGCCCTGCTTTTATGGAATCTGAGAACTGATATTTTGGATCGCTTTGAAAACTATACAGCCAAAGGAATTGTCCTCAGATAAAAACGAGAAAGAAGTTTTGTGAGAAATTCCTTTCTGACTTGTAATTCATCTCAAAGAGTTCCACCTTACTGTTCATGGAGCTGTTTGCTAACACTCTTCTTGTGGCATCTGCAAAGTGATATTCGGGAGCACCTTGAGGGATATGGTGAAAAAGGAAATATCTCAGATAAAAAGGGAAAGAAGCATTCTGAGAAACTGCTTTGTGACGTGTGAATGCAACTCAAAGAGTTACACTTTTCTTTTCATTGATCAGTTTGTTAACTCTGTTTTCTTGAAATCTGCAATGGGATATTTCTTAGTGCAATGAAGCTTACGGTAACAAAGGAAATATCCTCAGATAAAAAGTAGAAAGAAGCTTTCTGAGAAACTGCTTTGTGATGGGTGATTTCAACTGACTGAGTTACACCGGTATTTCATGAAGCCATTTGCTAGCCCTGTTTTTGGGGAATCTGAGGACTGATACTTTGGATCGCTTTGAAGACTATATGGCCAAAGGCAATATCTTCAGATAAAAAGTAGAAAGAAGCTTTCTGAGAAACTGCTTTGTGATGTGTGAATTCAACTCACTGAGTTACACATGTATTTCGTGGAGCTGTTTGCTAGTCCTGTTTTTGTGGAATCTAAGACCTGATATTTTGGATCGCTTTGAATGCTATACAGTCAAAGGAAATATCCTCAGATAAAAACGGGAAAGAACCTTTCTGATAAACTTCTTTGTGATCTGTTAATTCATCTTACAGAATTCCACCGAGTTGTTCATGAATCCGTTAGCTAACACTGTTTTCATGGAATCTGCAAAGTGATATTTGGGAGCACTTTGAGGGCTATGGAGGTAAAGGAAACATAATCAGATAAAAACGAGAAGGAAGCTTTTTGAGAAACTTCTTGCGATCTGTGAATTCATCTCACAGAGTTCCACGTTTCTGTTCATGAAGCCGTTTGCTAACACTGTTCTTCTGTAATCTGCAAAGTGATATTTGGGAGCGCATTGAGGGTTATGGTGGAAAAGAAATTATCCTCAGATAAAAAGGAGAAAGAAGCTTTCTGATAAACTTCTTTGTGATCTGTGAATTCATCTCACAGGGTTCCACCTTTCTGTTCATGAAGCTGTTTGCTAACACTGTTCTTGTGGAAACTGCAAAGTGATATTTGGGAGCCCATGGAGGGCTACGGTGAAAAAGGAAATATCTTCAGATAAAATGGAGAAAGAAGTTTTCTGAGAAATTTCTTTCTGTTCTGTGAACTTATCTCTCAGTGTTCCACCTTTCTGTTCATGAAGCTGTTTGCTAATATTGTTCTCGAGCAATCTGCAAATTGATATTTGGGAACTGCATAGATGGCCATGGTGGATAATAAAGTATCCTCACATAGAATCGAGAAAGAAGCTTTCTGAGAAACTTCTTTGTGTTCTTTTAATTCATCTCACAGTATATCACCTTTGTGTTCATGAAGCCACTTGCAAACACTGTTCTCGTGGAATCTGCAAAGTGATATATGGGAGCACGTTGAGGGCCATGGTGGAAAGGAAAATATCCTCAAATAAAATGAGAAAGAAGTTTTCTGAGAAACCTCTTTGTGATCTATGAATTCATATAACAGAGTTCCACCTATGTGTTCATGAATCCATTTGCTAACAGTCTTCTCATGGAATCTGCAAAGTGATATTTGAGAGCACATTGAGGGCTATGGTGAAAAAGGAAATATCCTCAGATAAAAACTGGAAAGAAGCATTCTGAGAAACTACATTGTGACGTGTGAATGCAACTCACAGAGTTACACTTCCTTTTTGGTTGATGAACTTGCTGACACTGTTTTCTTCAAATCTGCAATGGGATATTTCTTAGTGCAATGAAGCTTACTATGACAAAGGAAATATCCTCAAATAAAAAGTAGAATGAAGCTTTCTGAGAAACTGCTTTGTGACGTGTGAATTCAACTCATTGAGTTACAGCTGTATATCATAGAGCCGTTTGCTAGTACTGTTTTTGTGGAATCTGACAACTGATATTTCGGATTGCTTTGAAGACTATATTGCCAAAGGAAATATTCTCCGATAAAAATGAGGAAGAATCTTTCAGAGAAACTCCTTTGTAATCTGTGAATACATCTCACAGAGTTCCACCTTTCTGTTCAGAAAGCCGTTTGCTAACACTGTTCTCGTGGAAATTGCAAAGTGATATTTGGAAGCCCATGGAGGGCTATGGTGAAAAAAGAAATATCCTCAAATAAAAACTGTAAAAAAGCATTCTGAGAAACTTCTTTGTGAAATATGAATGCAACTCACAGATTTACACTTTTCTTCTCATTGATCAGTTTGCTAACTCTGTTTTCTTGAATTCTGTAATGGGATATTTCTTAGTGCAATGAAGCTTATGGTGGCAAAGGAGATATCCTCAGATAAAAAGTAGAAAGAAGCTTTCTGAGAAACTGCTTTGTGTTCTGTGAATTCAACTGACTGAGTTACACCTGTATTTCATGGAGCCGTTTGCTACCCCAGTTTTTTTGGAATCTGAGAACTGATAGTTTGGATTGCTTTGAAGACCATACAGCCAAAGGAATTATCCTCAGATAAAATAGAGAAAGAAGTTTTATGAGAAATTTTTTTCTGTTCTGTGAACTCATCTTTCAGTGTTCCACCTTTCCGTTCATGAAGCTGTTTGCTAATGCTGTTCTTGAGGAATCTGCAAATTGATATTTGGGAACCGCATTGAGGGCCATGGTGGAAAATAAACTATCCTCAGATAAAATCGGGAAAGAAGCTTTCTGAGAAACTTCTTTGTGATCTGTGAATTCATCTCACAGTATACCACCTTTCTGTTCTTGAAGCCACTTGATAACACTGTTCTTGTGGAATCTGCAAAGTGATATATGGGAGCCCATTGAGGGCCATGGTGGAAAAGAAAATATCCTCAAATAAAATGAGAAAAAAGTTTTCTGAGAAACATCTTTGTGATCTGTGAATTCATATAACAGAGTTTCAACTTTCTCTTCATGAAGCCGTTTGCTAACACTCTTCTCGTGGAATTTGCAAAGTGATATTTGGGAGCACATTGAGGGCTATGGTGGAAAAGGAAATATAATCAGATAAAAACGAGAAAGAATCTTTCTGAGAAATTTCTTTCTGATCTGTGAATTCATCTCACAGGGTTACACTTTTCTGTTCATGAAGCGGTTTGCTAACACTGTTCTCGTGGGATCCGGAAACTGATATTTGGGAGCGCCTTGAGGGCTATGGTGGAAAAGGAATTATAATCAGATAAAAATGAGAAAGAAGTTTTCTGAGAAACTTCTTTGTGGTCTATGAATTCATCTCACAGAGTTCCACCTTTCTGTTCATGAAGCCGTTTGCTAACACTGTTTTTGTGGAAAGTGCAAAGTGATACTTTGGAGCCCATTGAGGGCTAGAGTGAAAAAGGAAATATCCTCCGATAAATACTGGAAAGAAGCATTCTGTGAAACTGCTTTGTGACGTGGGAATGCAACTCACAGAGTTACACTTTTCTTTTCATTGATCAGTTTGCTAACTCTCTTTTTGAAATCTACAATGGGATATTTCTTAGCGCAATGAAGCTTATGGTGACAAAGGAAATATTCTCAAATAAAAAGTAGAAAGAAGTTTTCTGAGAAACTGCTTTGTGTTTTGTGAATTCATTTCACTGAATTACACCTGTATTTCTTGGAGCCGTTTGCTAGCCCTGCTTTTGTGAAATATGAGAACTGATATTTTGTATCGCTTTGAAGACTATATGGCCAAAGGAAATATACTCAGATTAAAACAAGAAGGAAGTTTTCTGAAAAATTCCTTTCCATTCTGTGAATTCATTTCACAGAGTTCCACCTTTCTGTTTATGAAGCTGTTTGCTAATACTGTTCTCGTGGAATGTGCAAAGTGATATTTGGGAGCACATTGAGGGCTATGGTGGAAAAGGAAATATAATTAGATAAAAATGAGAAAGAAGCTTTCTGAGAAACTCCTTTGTGATCTGTGAATTCATCTCACGGAATTCCACCAATCTATTGTTGAATCCGTTTGCTAACACTGTTTTCGTGGAATCTGCAAAGTGATATTTGGGAGCGCCTTGAGGGCTATGGTGGAAACGGAAATATAATCAGATAAAAACGAGGAAGAAGATTTCTGAGAAACTACTTTTTGATTTAACAATTCAACTCACAGCGTTAGACCTGTGTTTCGTGGAGCCATCTGCTAGCCCTGTTTTTGTGGAATCTGAGAACTGATATTTTGGATCGCTTTGAAAATGATATGGAAAAAGGAAATATCCTCAGATAAAAACAAGAAAGAAACTTTCTGAGAAATTCCTTCGTGATCTGTGAATTCATCTCACGGAATTCCACCACTCTGTTCTTGAATCCGTTTGCTAACACTGTTTTCGTAGAATCTGCAAAGTGATATTTGGGAGTGCCTTGAGGGCTATGGTGGAAAGGGAAATATAATCAGATAAAAATGAGGAAGAAGCTTTCTGAGAAACTTCTTTGTGGTCTGTGCATTTATCTCACAGAATTCCACCTTTCTGTTCATGAAGTCGTTTTCTAACACCGTTCTCGTGGAATCTACAAAGTGATATTTGGGAGGGCATTGAGGGCTACAGTGGAAAAGGAAGTATAATCAGATAAAAACGAGAAAGAAGTTTTGTGAGAAACTTCTTTGTGATCTGTGAATTCATCTCACAGAGTTCCAGCTTTGTCTTCATGAAACTGTTTGCTAACACTGTTTTCGTGGAAACTGTTAAGTGATATTTGGGACCCTATTGAGGGCTACGGTGAAAAAGGAAAAATCCACAGACAAAAACTTGAAGGAAGCATTCTGAGAAACTGGTTTGTGATGTGTGAATTCAACTCACTGAGTTACAACTTTATGTCGTGGAGCCCTTTGCTAGCACTGTTTTTGTGGAATCTAAGAACCAATATTTCAGATCACTTTGAAGACTATACGGCCAAAGGAAACAACCTCAGATAATAACGAGAAAGAAGCTTTTTGAGTTAATTCTTTGTGATCTGTGAATTCATCTCACAGAGTTCCACTTTTCTGTCCATGAAGTCGTTTGCTTACGCTTTTCTCGGGGAATCCGGAAATGGATATTTGGGTGTGCATTGAGGGCTATTGTGGAAAAGAAAATATCCTCAGATAAAAATGAGAAAGAAGCTTTCTGAGAAACTTTTTGTGATCTGTGAATTCATCGCACAGAGTTCCACCTTTCTGTATATGAAGCCTTTTGCTAACGCTGTTCTCGTGGAATCTGCAAAGTGATATTTGGGAGAGCATTGAGGGCTATGGTAAAAAATGAAGTATCCTCAGATAAAAACTGGAAAGAAGCGTTCTGAGAAACTGCTTTGTGACGTGTGAATGTAACTCACAGTTTCACTTTCCTTTTCATTGATCAGTTTGCTAACTCTGTTTTCTTGAAATCTGCAATGGGATATTTCTTACTGCAATGAAGCTTACGGTGACAAAGTAAATATCCTCAGATAAAAAGTAGAAAGAATCTTTCTGAAAAACTGCTTTGTGATGTGTGAATTCAACTCACTGAATTACACCTGTATTTCATTTAGTCGTTTCCTAGCCTTGTTTTTGTGGAATCTGAGAACTGATATTTCGGATCACTTAGAAAACTATAAGGCCAAAAGAAATATCCTAGGATAAAAACGAGAAGGAAGTTCTGAGAAATTTCTTTCTGTTCTGTGATTCATCTCACAGAGTTCCACGTTACTGTTCATGAAGCTGTTTGCTAATACTGTTCTCGTGGAATCTGCAAAGTGATATTTGGGAGCACATTGAGGGCTGTGGTGGAAAATGAAATGTAATCAGATAAAAATGAGAAAGAAGCTTTCTGAGAAACTTCTTTGTAATCAGTGAATTCATCTCACAGAGTTGCACCTTTCTGTTCATGAAGCCGTTTGCTAATACTGTTCTCGTGGAAACTGCAAAGTGATATTTGGGAGCGCATTGAGGACTATATTGGAAAGGAAAATATTCTAAAAAAAAAACGAGAAAGAGGCTTTCTGAGGGATATGGTGAAAAAAGAAATATCCTCAGATGAAAACTGGAAAGAAGCGTTCTGAGAAACTGCTTTGTGACTTGTGAATGCAACTCAGAGTTACACTTTCCTTTCCATTGTTCAGTTTGCTATTTGTTCTTTCTTGCAATCTGCAATGGGATATTTCTTAGCACAATGAAACTTATTGCGGCACTATTCACAATAGCAAAGACTTGGAATCAACCCAAATTTCCATCAGTGACAGACTGGATTAAGAAAATGTGGCACATATACACC
>NW_012108475.1:310988-312810 GCF_000951045.1 Mandrillus leucophaeus | reverse complement strand
TGTAAATGACGAGTTGATGGGTGATGATGAGTTGATGGGTGCAGCACACCAACATGGCACAAGTATACATATGTAACAAACCTGCACGTTATACACATGTACCCTAGAACTTAAAGTATAATAATAATAATAATAATAATAATAAAAAGTAGAAAGAAGCTTTCTGAGAAACTGCTTTGTGATATGTGAATTAAACTCACTGAGTTACACCTGTTTTTCAAGGAACCATTTGTTAGACCTGTTTTTGTGGAATCTGAGAACTGGTGTTTTGGATCGCTTTGAAGACTACACGGTGAAAGGTAATATCCTCAGATAAAAACAAGAAAAAAGCTTTATGAGAAACTTCTTTGTGATCTGTGAATTGATCTCTCAGAGGTCCACCTATCTGTTCCTGGATTCATTTGCTAACACTGTTTTTGTGGAATCTTCAAAGTGATATTTGGGAGCGCTTTGAGGGCTATGGTAGTAAAGGAAATATAATCACATATAAAATGAGAAAGAAGCTTTCTGAGAAACATCTTTGTGATCTGTGAATTCATCTCGCAGAGTTCTATCTTTCTGTTCTTGAAGCCATTTGCTAATACTGTTCTCGTGGAAACTGCAAAGTGATATTTGGGAACTCATTGAGAACTATGGTGAAAAGGAAATATCCTCCGATAAAAACTGGAAGAAGCGTACTGAGAAACTGTTTTGTGACGAGTGAATGCAACTCACAGATTTACACTTTTCGTTGATCGGTTTGCTAACTCTGTTTCCTTGAAATCTGCAATAGGGTATTTCTTAGTGCAATGAAGCTTACCGTGACAAAGGAAATATCCTCAGATAAAAAGTAGAAAGAAACTTTCTGAGAAACTGCTTTGAGATGTGTGAATTCAATTCACTGAGTTTTACCTGTATTTCATGGAGCTGTTTGCTAGCCCTGTTTTTTTTTTATATGAGAACTGATATTTCGGATCGCTATGAAGACTCTACGGCCAAAGGAAATAGCCTCTATAAAAACGAGAAGGAAGTTTTCTGAGAAATTTCTTTCTGTTCTGTGAATTCATCTCACAGAATTCCACCTATCTGTTCATGAATCCGTTTGCTATCTCTGTTTTCGTGGAATCTGCAAAGTGATATTTGGGAGCGCATTGAGGGCTATGGTGGAAAAGAAAATATAATCAGATAAAAACGATCAAGAAGCATACTGAGAAACTTCTTTGTGATCTGTGAATTCAACTCACAGAGTTCCACCTTTCTGTTTATGAAGCCGTTTGCTAGCACTGTTCTCCTGGAATCTGCAAACTGATATTTGGGAGGTCATTGGTGGCTATGATGGAAAAGGAAATATAATCAGATAAAAACGAGAAAGGATCTTTTTGAGAAACTACTTTGTGATCTGTAAATTCATCGCACAGAGCTCCACCATTCTGTTCATGAAGCTGTTTGCTAATACTGTTCTTTTGGAGTCTTCAAAGTGCTATTTGGGAGCGCACTGAGGGCTATGGTGGAAATTGAATATAATCAGATAAAAACGAGAAAGAAGCTTGCTGAGAACTTCTTTGTGATCTGTGAATTCATCTCACAGAGTTGCACCTTTCTGTTCATGAAGCCGTTTGCTAACACAGTTCTCGTGGAAATGGAAGTTTATTTGGGAGTGCATTGAGGACTACAGTGAAAAAGTAAATATCCTCAGATAAAATCTGGAAAGAAGCATTCTGAGAAACTGCTTTGTGACGTGTGAATGCAACTCAGAGTTGCACTTTTCTTTTCGTTGAGCAGTTTGCTAACTCTGTTATCTTGAAATCTGCAATGGGATATTTCTTAGCACAATGACTCTTAT
>NW_012108475.1:308044-310763 GCF_000951045.1 Mandrillus leucophaeus | reverse complement strand
CTGTGAATTCATCTCACAGAGTTCCACCTTTCTGTTCAACAAGCTGTTTGCTAATACTGTTCTCGTGGAATCTACAAAGTGATATTTGGGAGCACATTGAGGGCTAAGGTGGCAAAGGAAATATAATCAGATAAAAACGAGAAAGAAACTTTCTGAGAAACTTCTCTGTGACCTGTGAATTCATCTCACAGAGTTTCACCTTTCTCTTCATGAAGCTATTTGCTAACACAGTTCTTGTGGCAACTGCAAAGTGATATTTGGGAGCACGTTAAGGGCTATGGTGGAAAGAAAATTAACCTCAGAAAAAAATGAGAAAGAGGCTTTCTGAGAAATTTCTTTGTGATCTGTGAATTCATCTCACAGAGTTCAACCTTTCTGTTCATGAAACCGTTTGCTAACACTGGTTTTGTGGAAACTGCAAAGTGATATTTGGGAGTGCATTGAGAGATATGGTGAAAAAAGAAATATCCTCAGACGAAAACTGGAAAGAGGCGTTCTGAGAAACTGCTTTGTGACGTGTGAATGCAACTCACAAAGTTACACTTTTCTTTCCATCGATCAGTTTGCTATCTCTGCTTTCTTGCAATCTGCAATGGGATATTTCTTAGCGCATTGAAACTTATGCTGACAAAGGAATATCCTCAGATAAAAAGTAGAAAAAGCTTTCCGAGAAACTGCTTTGTGATATGTGAAATAAACTCACTGAGTTACACCTGCATTTCATGGAACCATTTGTTAGCCCTGTTTTTGTGGAATCTGAGTGCTGATATTTTGGATTGCTTTGAAGACTATATGGCGAAAGGCAATATCCTCAGATAAAAACGAGAAGAAAGCTTTATGAGAAACTTCTTTGTGATCTGTGAATTGATCTCTCAGAGTTCCACCTATCTGTTCCTGGATCCGTTTACTAACACTGTTTTCGTGGAATCTGCAAAGTGATATTTGGGAGCGCTTTGAGGGCTATGGTGGTAAAAGAAATATAATCAGATATAAAACGAGAAAGAAGCTTTCCAAGAATCTTCTTTGTGATCTGTGAATTCATCTCGCAGAGTTCCAGCTTTCTGTTCTTGAAGCCGTTTGCTAACACAGTTCTCGGGGAAACTGCAAAGTGGTATTTGGGAGCGCATTGAGGGCTATGGTGAAAAAGGAAATATTCTCTTATAAAAACTGGAAAGAAGTGTTCTGAGAAACTGCTTTGTGACGTGTGAATGCAACTCACAGAGTTACATTTTTCTTTTCATTGATCAGTTTGCTAACTCTGTTGTCTTGAAATCTGCAATGGGATATTTCTTACCGCAATGAAGCTTACTGTGACAAAGGAAATATCCTCAGATAAAAAGTAGAAAGAATCTTTCTGAGAAACTGGTTTGTGATGTGTGAATTCATCTCACTGAGTTACACCTGTATTTCATGGAGCCGTTTGCTAGCCCTGTTTTTGTGGTATCTGAGAATTGATATTTAGGATTGCTTTGAAAACTCTATGACCAAAGAAAATATACTCAGATAAAAAGGAGAAGGAAGTTTTCTCAGAAATTTCTTTCTGTTCTGTGAATTCATCTCACAGAGTTCCACCTTTTTGTTCCAGAAGCTTTTTGCTAATACTGTTTTGGTGGAATCTGCAAAGTGAAATTTGGAGCGCATTGAGGGCTATGGTGGAAAAGGAAATATAATCAGATAAAAACGCGAAACTTTCTGAGAAACTTATTTGTGATCTGTGAATTCATCTCACAGAGTTCCACCTTTCTGTTCTTGAAGCCGTTTGCTAACACTGTTCTTGTGGAAACTGCAAAGTGATATTTGGGAGTGCATTGAGGGCTCTGGTGAAAATGGAAATATCCTCAGATAAAAACTGGAAAGAAACGATCTGAGAAGCTTCTTTGTGACGTGTGAATGCAACTCAAAGGGTTACACATTTCTTTTCATTGATTAGTTTGCTAACTCTGTTTTCTTGAAATCTGCAATGGGATATTTCTTAGTGCAGTGAAGCTTATGATGACAAAAGAAATATTCTCAGAAAAAAAGTAGAAAAAACCTTTCTGAGAAACTGCTTTGTGATGTGTGAATTCAACTCACTGAGTTACACCTGTATTCCAAGGAGCTGTTTGCTAGTTCTGTCTTAGTGGAATCAGAGAATTGACATTTTGGATCGCTTTGAAGACGACATGGCCAAAGAGAATATCCTCAGATAAAAACGAGAAGGAAGTTTTCTGAGAAATTCCTTTCTGTTCTGTGAATTCATTTCACAGCCTTCCACCTTTCTCTTCATGAAGCTGTTTACTAATACTGTTTTTGTGGCATCTGCAGAGAGATATTTGGGAGCGCACTGAGAGCTATGGTGGAAAGGGAAATATAATCAGATAAAAACGAGAAGGAAGCTTTCTGAGAAACTTCTCTGTGATCTGTGAATTCATCGCACAGAGTTCCACCTTTCTGTTCATGAAGCTGTTTGCTAATACAGTTCTCGTGGAATCTGCAAAGTGATATTTGGGAGCGCATTGAGGGCTATGTGAAAAAGGAAGTATAATCAGATAAAAACGAGTGAAAAGTTTTCTGAGAAACTTCTTCATGATCTGTTAATTCATCTCACAGAGTTGCACCTTTCTGTTCATGAAGTGGTTTGCTAACATAGTTTTCGTGGAAACTGCAAAGTGATATTTGGGAGTGCATTGAGGGCTATGGTGAAAAAGGAAATATCATCATATAAAAACTGGAAAGAAGC
>NW_012108475.1:303010-307994 GCF_000951045.1 Mandrillus leucophaeus | reverse complement strand
CTTGTGGAAACTGCAAAGTGATATTTGGGAGTGCATTGAGGGCTCTGGTGAAAATGGAAATATCCTCAGATAAAAACTGGAAAGAAACGATCTGAGAAGCTTCTTTGTGACGTGTGAATGCAACTCAAAGGGTTACACATTTCTTTTCATTGATTAGTTTGCTAACTCTGTTTTCTTGAAATCTGCAATGGGATATTTCTTAGTGCAGTGAAGCTTATGATGACAAAAGAAATATTCTCAGAAAAAAAGTAGAAAAAACCTTTCTGAGAAACTGCTTTGTGATGTGTGAATTCAACTCACTGAGTTACACCTGTATTCCAAGGAGCTGTTTGCTAGTTCTGTCTTAGTGGAATCAGAGAATTGACATTTTGGATCGCTTTGAAGACGACATGGCCAAAGAGAATATCCTCAGATAAAAACGAGAAGGAAGTTTTCTGAGAAATTCCTTTCTGTTCTGTGAATTCATTTCACAGCCTTCCACCTTTCTCTTCATGAAGCTGTTTACTAATACTGTTTTTGTGGCATCTGCAGAGAGATATTTGGGAGCGCACTGAGAGCTATGGTGGAAAGGGAAATATAATCAGATAAAAACGAGAAGGAAGCTTTCTGAGAAACTTCTCTGTGATCTGTGAATTCATCGCACAGAGTTCCACCTTTCTGTTCATGAAGCTGTTTGCTAATACAGTTCTCGTGGAATCTGCAAAGTGATATTTGGGAGCGCATTGAGGGCTATGTGAAAAAGGAAGTATAATCAGATAAAAACGAGTGAAAAGTTTTCTGAGAAACTTCTTCATGATCTGTTAATTCATCTCACAGAGTTGCACCTTTCTGTTCATGAAGTGGTTTGCTAACATAGTTTTCGTGGAAACTGCAAAGTGATATTTGGGAGTGCATTGAGGGCTATGGTGAAAAAGGAAATATCATCATATAAAAACTGGAAAGAAGCATTCTGAGAAACTGCTTTGTGACATGTGAATGTAACCCACAGAGTTACACTTTTCTTTCCATTCATCAGTTTGCTCACTCTGTTTTCCTGAAATCTGCAGTGGAATATTTCTTAGTGCAATGAAGCTTACTGTGACAAAGGAAATATCCTCAAATAAAAAGTAGCTGGAAGCTTTCTGAGAAACTGCTTTGTGATGTGTGAATTAAACTCACTGAGTTACACCTGTATTTTGTAGATCCGTTTGCTAGCCCTGTTTTTGGGAATCTGAGAACTGATATGTCGGATCGCTTTGAAGACTATATGGAAAAAGGAAATATCCTCAGGTGAAAAAGAGAAAGAAGCTTTCTGAGAGACTCTTTTGTGATCTGTGAATTCATCTCACAGAATTCCACCTATCTGTTCATGAATCCGTTTGGTAACAAGGTTTTCATGGAATCTCAAAAGTGCTATATGGGAGCACATTAAGGGCTATGGTGGAAAAGGAAATATAATCAGAAAAAAACGAGAAAGAAGATTTCTGAGTAACTTCTTTGTTATCTGTGAATTCATCTCACAGACTTCCACCTTTCAGTTCATGATGCCGTTTGCTATCACTGTACTGGTGGAATCTGCAAAGTGATATTTGGGAGCACATCGATGGTTATGGTTGAAAAGAAAATATCCACAGATAAAAATGAGAAAGAAGCCTTCTGAGAAACATCTTTTTGATCTGTGAATTCATCTCACCGAGTTCCACCTTTCTATTCATGAAGCCGTTTGCTAGAACTGTTTTTGTGGAATCTGAAAACTGGTATTTCGAATTGCTTTGAAGATGATATGGAAAAAGGAAATATCCTCAGATAAAAAAGAGAAAAAAGTTTTTTGAGAAATTTCTGGGGGTTCTGTGAATTCATCTTACAGATTTCCACCTTTCTGTTCATGAAGCTGTTTGTTATTACTGTTCTTGAAGAATCTGCAAAGTGATATTTGTGAGCGCATTGAGGGCTATGGTGGAAAAGGAAATATAATCAGATGAAAATGAGAAACAACTTTCTGAGAAACTTCATTGTGATCTGTGAATTCATCTCACAGAGTTGCACCATTTTGTTCATGGAGCCATTTACTAATAATGATCTCGTGTAAACGGCAAAATAATATTTGGGAGCGCATTAGGGCTGTGGTGAAACAGGAAATATCCACAGATAAAACCTGGAAAGAAGCGTTCTGAGACACGGCTTTGTGACGTGTAAATGCAACTCACAGAGATACACATTTGTTTTCATTGATCAGTTTGCTAACTCTGGTTTCTTCAATTCTGCAATGGGATATTTCTTAGTGCAACGAAGCTTACAGTGACAAAGGAAATATGCTCAAACAAAAAGTAGAAAGAAACTTTCTGAGAATCTGCTTTGTGATGTGTGAATTCATCTCACTGAGTTACACGTGTATTTCGTGAAGCCATTTGCAAGCCCGGTGTTTATGGAATCTGAGAACTGATATTTCAGATCCTTTTGAAGACTATAATGCCAAATGAAATATCCTCAGATAAAAACGAGAAAGAATTTTTCTGAGAAATTTCTTTTTGATCTGTGAGTTCATCTCACAAAGTTCCACCTTTCTGTTCATGAAGCTGTTTGCAAACATTCTTCTCCTGGAATCTGCAAAGTGATATTTGGGAGTACATTGAGGGCTACAGTGAAAAAGGAAATATCTTCAGAAAAAAACTGAAAAGAAGTGTTCTGAGAAACTTCTTTGTGACCTGTGCATTCATCTCACAGAGTTCCACCTTTCTGTTCATGTAGGTGTTTGCTAACACTCTTCTCCTGGAATCTGCAAAGTGATATTTGGGAGCGCATTGAGGGCTACAGTGAAAAAGGAAATATCTTCAGATAAAAACTGAAAAGAAGTGTTCTGAGAAACTTCTTTCTTATCTGTGAATTCATCTCACAGAATTCCACCTTTCTCTTCATGGAGCCGTTTACTAACACTGTTCTCGTGGAAACTGCAAAGAGATATTTGGGAATGCATTAGGGCTATGGTGAAAAGGAAATATTCTCGGATAAAACCTGGAAAGAAGCGTTATGAGAAACTGCTCTGTGACGTGTGAATGCAACTCACAGAGTTATACTTTTCTGTTCATTGATCAGTTTGCCAACACAGTTTTCTTCAAATCTGCAATGGGATATTTCTTTGCCCAATGAAGCTTACGTTGATAATGGAAATATCCTCAAACAAATAGTAGAAAGAAACTTTTTGAGAAACTGCTTTGTGATGTGCGAATTCAACTCACTGAGTTAGAGCTTAATTTTTGGAGCTGTTTCCTAGTCCTCTTTTTTGTGGTATCTGATAACTGATATTTAGGATCACTTTGAAGACCCTATGGCCAAAGGATATATACTCAGATAAAAACGAGAAAGAATTTTTCTGAGAAATTTAGCAAACTGATATTTGTTAGCGCATTGAGAGCTATGGTTGAAAAGGAAATATAATCAGATAAAAAGAAGAAGGAAGCTTTCTGAGAAACTTCTTTGTGAAATGTGAATTCATCTCACTGAGTTCCACCTTTCTGTTCATGCAGCCGTTTGGTAACACTGTTCTCGTGGAAACTGCAAAGTGATATTTGGGAGCACATTGAGGGCTATGGGGAAAAAGCAAATGTCTTTAGATAAAAACTGGAAAGAAGTGTTCTGAGAAACTGTTTTGTGACTTGTGAATGCAACTCACAGAGTTACACTTTTCTTTTCATTGATCAGTTTGCTAATTCTGTTGTCTTGAAATCTGTGATGGGATATTTCTTGGTGCAATAAACTTATGGTGACAAAGGAAATATCCTCAGATAAAAAGTGGAAAGCAGCTTTCTGAGAAACTGCTTTGCGATGTGTGAATTCACCTCACTGAGTTATACCTGTATTTCATGGAGCCGTTTTCTAGTCCTTTCTTTGTGGAATCTGAGAACTGATATTTCGAATCACTTTGAAGATGATACGGAGAAAGGATATATTCCCAGATAAAACGTAGAAAGAAGATTTCAGAGAAACAGCGTTGTGATCTGTGAATTCATCTCACAGAGATCCACCTTTCTGTTCATGAAGCTGTTTGCTAATACTCTTTTCGTGGAATCTGCAAAGTGACATATGGGAGGGCATTGAGGGCTATGGTGGAAAAGGAAATATAATCAGATAAAAACGAGAAAGAAGCTTTCTGAGAAACTTCTTTGGGATCTGTGAATTCATCTCACAGAGTTGTACCTTTCTGTTCATGAAGCCGTTTGCTAACACTGTTCTTGTGGAAACTGCAAAGTGATATTTGGGAGCACATTGAGGGCTATGGTGAAAAAGCAAATATCCTCAGATAAAAACCGGAAAGAATGATTTGAGAAACTGCTTTGTGACATATGAATGCAACTCACAGAGTTACACTTTTCTTTTCACCGATCAGTTTGCTAACTCTGTTTTCTTGAAATCTGCAATGGGATATTTTGTAGCACAATGAAGCTTACGGTGACAAAGCAAATATTGTCAGAAAAAAAATAGAAGAAAGCTTTCTGAGAAACTACTTTGTGAAGCATGAATTCAACTCACTGAATAACACCTGTATTTCATGCAGCCGTTTGCTAGCCCTGGTTTTGTGGATTCTGAGAACTGATATTTTGGATCGCTTTGAAGATGATACGGCCAAAGGAAATATCCTCAGATAAAAACGAGAAGGAAGTTTTTTGAGAAATTACTTTCTGTTCTGTTAATTCGCCGCACAGAGTTTCAACTTCCTGTTAATGAAGCTGTTTGCTAACACTGTTTTCGTGGAATCTGCAAAGTGATATTTGGGAGCGCTTTGAGGTCTATGGTGGAAAAGGAAATATAATCAGATAAAAATGAGAAAGAAACTTTCTGAGAAACTTCTTTGTGATCTGTGAATTCATCTCACAGACTTCCACGTTTCTGTTCAAGAAGCCGTTTGCTAATACTTTTCTCGTGGAAACTGCAAAGTGATATTTTGGAGCCCATTGTGGGATTTGGTAAAAAAGGAAATATCTTCAGATAAAAACTGGAAAGAAGAGTT
>NW_012108475.1:295917-300430 GCF_000951045.1 Mandrillus leucophaeus | reverse complement strand
TATCCTCAGGTAAAAAGTAGACAGAAGCTTTCTGAGAAACTGCTTTTTGATGTGTGAATTCAACTCACTGAGTTACAGCTGTATTTCAAGGAGCCGTTTGCTAGCCCTGTTTTTGTGGAATCTGAGAACTTATATTTCGGAACACATTGAAAACGATACAGGAAAAGGAAGTATCCTCAGATAAAAATGAGAAAGAAGTTTTCTGAGAAATTTTTTTCTGATTTGTGAATTCATCTCACAGAGTTCCACTTTTCTGTTCATGCAGCTGTTTGCTAATACTGTTCTCATGGAATCTGCAAATTGATATTTGGGAGCGCATTGAGGGCTATGGTGGTAAAGGAAATACAATCAGACAAAAACGAAAAAGAGCTTTCTGAAAAACTTTTTTGTGATCTGTGATACATCTCACAGAGTTGCACCTTTCTGTTCATGAAGCCATTGGCTAACACTGTTCTTGTGGAGACTTCCAAGTGACATTTGGGAACGCATTGGGGGCTTTGATAAAAGGAAATATCCTCAGATAAAAACTGGAAGGAAGCATTCTGAGAAACTGCTTTGTGAAGTGTGATTGCAACTCACAGAGTTACACTTTTCTTTTCATTGATCACTTTGCTAACTCTGTTTTCTTGAAATCTGCAATGGGATATTTCTTAGTGCAATGAAGATTATGGTTAGAAAGGAAATATCCTCAGATAAAAAGTAGAAAGAAGCTTTCTGAGAAGCTGCTTTGTGATGTGTGAATTCAACTCACTGAGTTACACCTGTATTTCATGGAGCCGTTTGCTAGCCCTGTTTTTGTAGAATCTGAGAAAAGATAATTCAGATCACTTTGAAGAGTATATTGCCAAAGGAAATAACCAGTGATAAAAATGAGAAAGAAGCTTTCTGTGAAACTTCTTTGTGATCTGCGAATTCATCTCACAGACTGTCAATTCTCTTTATGAAGCCGGTTGCCAACAACGTTCTCGTGGAAACTGCAAAGTATATTGCCAAAGGAAATAACCAGTGATAAAAATGAGAAAGAAGCTTTCTGTGAAACTTCTTTGTGATCTGCGAATTCATCTCACAGACTGTCAACTTTCTCTTTATGAAGCCGGTTGCCAACAACGTTCTCATGGAAACTGCAAAGTGATATTTGGGAGCGCGTTGAGGGGTGTGGTGGAAAGGGAATATAATGAGATAAAAACGAGGAAGAAACTTTCTGAGAAACTTCTTTGTGATCTGTGAATTCATCTCCCAGTGTTTCACCTTTCTTTTCTTGAAGCCCTTTGGTAACAGTGTTCTGGTGGAATCTGAAATCTGATATTTGGGAAAGCTTTGAGGGCTATGGGAAAAGGATATATAATCAGATAAAAAAGAGAAAGAAGCTTTCTGAGAAACTTCTTTGTGATCTGTGAATTCATCTCACATAGTTCCACCTTTGTGTTCATGAAGCTGTTTGCTAACACTGTTCTCGTGGAAACTGCAAAGTGATATTTGGGAGTGCATTGAGGGCGATGGTATAAAAGGAAATATCCTCAGATAAATCTGGAAAGAAGTGTTCTGAGAAACTGCTTTGTGATGTGTGAATGCAACTCACAGAGTTACATTTTTCTTTTCATTGACCAAATTGCTAACTCTGTTTTCTTGAAATCTGCAGTGGGATATTTCTTAGTGCAATGAAGATTATGGTGACAAAGAAAATATCCTCAGATAAAAAGGAGAAAGAAGCTTTCTGAGAAACTGCTTTGTGGTGTGTGATTTCAACTCACTGAGTTGCACTTGTATTTCGTGGAGCCGTTTGCTAGCCCTGGTTTTGTGGAATCTGAGAACAGATATTTCAAATTGCTTTGAAGACGAAATGGAAAAAGGAAATATCCTCAGATAAAAATGAGAAAGAAGTTTTCTGAGAAATTTCTTTCTGTTTTTTGAGTTCATCACACAGGGTTCCACCTTTCTGTTCATGAAGCTGTTTCCTAATACTGTTCTCATGGAATCTGCAAAGTGATATTTGGGAGACCATTGAGGGCTATGGTGAAAAAGAAGTATCCTCCGATGAAAACTGGAAAGAAGCATTCTGAGAAACTGCTTGTGACATGTGAATGCAACTCACGAAGTTACACTTTTCTTTGCCTTGGTCAGTTTGCTAACTCTGTTTTCTTGAAATCTACAATGGGATATTTCTTAGCGCAATGAAGGTTATGATGACAATGGAAATATCCTCAGATAAAAAGTAGGAAGAAGCTTTCTGAGAAACTGTTTTGTGATGTGTGAATTCAACTCACTGAGTTACACCTCTGTTTCATGGAGACGTTTGCTAGCCCTGTTTTTGTGGAATTTGAGAAGTGATACTTCAGATCGCTTTGATCACAATACGGAAAAAGGAAATATCCTCAGAAAAAAACGAGAAAGTAATTTTCTGAGAAATTTCTTTCTGTTCTGTGAATTCATCTCACAGAGTTCCACCTTTCTGTTCATGAAGCTGTTTGCTAATACCATTCTCGTGGAATGTGCAAAGTGATATTTGGGATCGCATTGAGGGTTACAGTGGAAAAGGAAATATAATCAGTAAAAAATGAGAAAGAAGCTTTCTGAGAAACTTCTTTGTGATCTGTGAATTCATCTCATTGAGTTCCACCTTTCTGTTCATGAAGCCATTTGCTAACACTGTTCTTGTGGAAACTGCAAAGTGATATTTGAGAGAGCATTGAGGGTTTTAGTGAAAAAGCAAATATCTTTAGATAAAAACTGGATAGAAGCTTTCTGAGAAACTACTTTGTGACGTGTGACTGGAATTCACAGATTTACACTTTTCTTTTCATTGATCAGTTTGCTAACTCTGTTGTCTTGAAATCTGCAATGAGACATTTCTTACTGCAATGAAACTTATGGTGACAAAGGAAACATCTTCAGACAAAAAGTAGAAGAAGCTTTCTGAGACACTGCTTTGTTATGTGTGAATTCAACTCACTGAGTTACACCTGTATTTCATGGAGCAGTTTGCTAGTCCTGTCTTTTTGGAATCTGAGAACTGATATTTCGGATCGCTTTGATGACAATACGGAAAAAGGATATATCTTCAGGAAAAAGTAGAAAGAAGCTTTCTGTGAGACTGCATTGTGATCTCTGTGAATTCATCTCACAAAGATTCAACTTTCTGTTCATGAAGCTGTTTGCTAATACTCTTTTCGTGGTATCTGCAAAGTGACATATGGCAGGGCATTGAGGGCTATGGTGGAAAAGGAAATATAATCAGAAAAAAACGAGAAAGAAGCTTTCTGAGAAACTTCTTTGTGATCTGTGAATTCATCTCACAGAGTTCCTCCTTTCTGTTCATGAAGCCGTTTGCTAACACTGTTCTCGTGGAAACTGCAAGGTGATATTTGGGAGCACTTTGAGGGCTATGGTGAAAAAGGAAATATCCTCAGGTAAAAACTGGAAAGAATGATTTGAGAAACTGCTTTGCGACATATGAATGCAACTCACAGAGTTGCATTTTTTTTTCACCTATTAGTTTGCTAATTCTGTTTTCTTGAAATCTGCAATGGGATATTTCTTAGTGCAATGAAACTTATGGCGACAAAGCAAATATTCTCAGAAAAAAATTAGAAAAAATCTTTGTGAGAACCTGCTTTGTGAAGCATGAATTCAACTCACTGAGTTCCACCTGTACTTCATGGAGCCGTTTGCTACCCCTGGTTTTGTGGACTCTGAGAACTGATATTTCAGATCGCTTTGAAGATGATACGGCCAAAGGAAATATCCTCAGATAAAAACGAGAAGGAAGATTTCTGAGAATTGTTTTTCTGTTCTGTGAATTCATCTCACAGAGTTCAACCTTTCCGTTCATAAAGCTGTTTGCTTGTGCTGTTCTCGTGGAATCTGCAAAGTGATATTTGGAAGCACATTGATTGCTATGGTGGAAAAGGAAATATAATCCGATAAAAACGAGAAAGAAACTTTCTGAGAAACTTCTTTGTGATCTGTTAATTCATCTCACAGAGTTCCACCTTTCTGTTCTTGAAGCCATTGGCTACCACAGTTTTCGTGGAATCTGCAAAGTGATATATGGGAGCTCCTTGAGGGCTATGATGGAAAAGAATGTATCCTCAGAGAAAAACGATAAAGAAGCTTTTTGAGAAACTTCTTTGTGATCTGTGAATTCATCTCACAGAGTTCCACCTTTCAGTTCATGAAGCGTATTGCCTACACTGTGCTCGTGGAAACTGCAAAGTGATATTTCAGAACGCATTGGGATCTATGGTGGAAAACAAAATATCCTCAGATAAAAACGACAAAGAAGCTTTCTGAGAAACTTCCTTGTGATCTGTGAAAACATCTCACAGAGTTCCACCTTTCTGTTCATGAGGGCGTTTGCTAACACTGCTCTCGTGGCATCTGCAAACTGATATTTGGGAGCGCATTGAGGGCTATGGTGGGAAAGGAAATATCCTCAGAAAAAAACGAGAAAGAAGTTTTCTGAGAAACTTCTTTGTGATCTGTGAATTCATCTCACAGAGCTCCCCATTTCTGT
>NW_012108475.1:291665-295477 GCF_000951045.1 Mandrillus leucophaeus | reverse complement strand
GTTTGCTAATACTTTTCTCGTGGAAACTGCAAAGTGATATTTTGGAGCCCATTGTGGGATTTGGTAAAAAAGGAAATATCTTCAGATAAAAACTGGAAAGAAGAGTTGTGGGAAACTGCTTTGTGACGTGTGAATGCAACTCACAGAGTCACACTTTTCTTTTCATTGATCAAATTGCTAACTATTGTTTTCTTGAAATCTGCAATGGGATATTTCTTAGTGCAATGAAGCTTACGGTAACAAAGGAAATATCCTCAGATAAAAAGTAGAAAGAATCTTTCTGAGAAACTGCTGTGTGATGTGTGAATTCAACTCGCGGAATTACATCTCTGTGTCATGGAGTCATTGGTTGCCCTGTTTTTGTGGAATCTGAGAAATGATATTTCGGATCGCTTTGTAGACTATATGGCCAAAAGAAGAATCCTCAGATAAAAACGAGAATGAAGTTTTCTGAGAAATTTTTTTCTGCTCTGTGAATTCATCTCACAGAGTTCCACCTTTCTGTTCATGAAGCTGTTTGCAAATACTGCTGTATTGAAATCTGCAATGTGATATTTGGGAGTGGTTTGAGTTCTATGGTGGAAAAGCAAATATCGTCAGAGAAAAACGTGAAAGAAGCTTTCTGAGAAGCTTCTTTCTGATCTGTGAATTCATCTGACAGAGTTCCACCTTTCTGTTTATGAAGCTGTTTGCAAATGCTGCTCTGTTGAAATCTGCAATGTGATATTTGGGAGCGGATTGAGTTCTATGGTAGAAAAGAAAATATCCTCAGATAAAAACGAGAAAGAAGCTTTCTGAAAAACTTCTTTGTGATCTCTGAATTCATCTCACAGAGTTCCACCTTTCTGTTCATGAAGCCGCTTGCTAACACTGTTCTCGTGGAAACTGCAAAGTGACATTTGAGAGCGCATTGTGGGCTATGGTGAGAAAGGAAATATCCTCAGATAAAAACGAGAAAGAAGCTTTCTGAGAAACCCCTTTGTGTTCTGTGAATTCATCTCACAGAATTCCACCTTTCTGTTCATGTAGCCGTTTGCTAACGCTGTTCTCGTGGAGACTGCAAGGTGATATTTGGGAGCGCATTGAGGGCTATGGTGAGAATGGAAAAATCCTCAGATAGAAACGAGAAAGAAGCTTTCTGAGAAACTTCTTTGTGATCTGTGAATTCATTGAACAGTGTTTCACCTTTCTGTTCATGAAGCCGTTTGCTAATACTGTTCTCGTGGAAACTGCAAAGTGATATTTGGGAGTGCATTGAGGGCTATGGTGAAAAAGGAAATATCCTCAGCTAAAAACTGGAAAGAAGCATTCTGAGAAACTGCTTTGTGACGTGTGAATGCAACTCACAGAGTTACACTTTTCTTTTCATTGATCAGTTGCTAACCCTGTTTTCTTGAAATCTGGAATATGATATTTCTTAGCACAATGAAGTTTACAGTGACAAAGGAAATATCCTCAGTCAAAAAGTAGAAAAAAGCTTTCTGAGAAACTGCTCTGTGATATGTGAATTCAACTCACGGAATTACACCTGTATTTCGTGTATCCGTTTGCTAGCCGTGTTTTTGTGGAATCTGAGAACTGATATTTCGGATCGCCTTGAAGACTATACGGACAAAGTAAATATCCTCAGATAAAACGATAAAGTAGCTTTCTGAGAAACTCCTTTGTGATCTGTGAACTCATCTCACAGAATTCCACCTATCTTTTGATGAATCTGTTTGCTAACACTTTTTTCGTGGAATCTGCAAAGTGATATTTGGGAACGCATTGAAGGCTATGGTGGAAAAGGAAATATAATCATATAAAAACGAGAAAGAAGCTTTCTGAGAAACTTTTTAGTGATGTGAATTCATCTCACAGAGTTCCACATATCTGTTCATAAAGTCGTTTACTAACACTGTTCTCGTGGAATCTGCAAAGTGATATTTGTGAGCACATTGAGGGCTATGGTGGAAAACGAAATATAATCAGATAAAAACGAGAGAGAAGTTTTCTGATAAACTTCTTTGTGATCTGTGAATTCATCTCACAGAGTTCCACGTTTCTGTTCATGAAGCCGCTTGCCAGTACTGTTCTTCTGGAATCTGCAAAGTGATATTTGGGAGCACATTGAGGGTTATGTTGAAAAAGGAAATATCCTCAGATAAAAACTGGAGGGAAGCGTTCTGAGAAACTGCTTTGTGACGAGTGAATTCAACTGACAGAGTTCCACTTTTCTTTCCATTTATCAGTTTGCTAACTGTGTTTTCTTTAAATCTGCAATGAGATATTTCTTATTGCAATGAATCTTGCGGTGACAAAGGAAATATCCTCAGGTAAAAAGTAGACAGAAGCTTTCTGAGAAACTGCTTTTTGATGTGTGAATTCAACTCACTGAGTTACAGCTGTATTTCAAGGAGCCATTTGCTAGCCCTGTTTTTGTAGAATCTGAGAAAAGATAATTCAGATCACTTTGAAGACTATATTGCCAAAGGAAATAACCAGTGATAAAAATGAGAAAGAAGCTTTCTGTGAAACTTCTTTGTGATCTGCGAATTCATCTCACAGACTGTCAACTTTCTCTTTATGAAGCCGGTTGCCAACAACGTTCTCATGGAAACTGCAAAGTGATATTTGGGAGCGCGTTGAGGGGTGTGGTGGAAAGGGAATATAATGAGATAAAAACGAGGAAGAAACTTTCTGAGAAACTTCTTTGTGATCTGTGAATTCATCTCCCAGTGTTTCACCTTTCTTTTCTTGAAGCCCTTTGGTAACAGTGTTCTGGTGGAATCTGAAATCTGATATTTGGGAAAGCTTTGAGGGCTATGGGAAAAGGATATATAATCAGATAAAAAAGAGAAAGAAGCTTTCTGAGAAACTTCTTTGTGATCTGTGAATTCATCTCACATAGTTCCACCTTTGTGTTCATGAAGCTGTTTGCTAACACTGTTCTCGTGGAAACTGCAAAGTGATATTTGGGAGTGCATTGAGGGCGATGGTATAAAAGGAAATATCCTCAGATAAATCTGGAAAGAAGTGTTCTGAGAAACTGCTTTGTGATGTGTGAATGCAACTCACAGAGTTACATTTTTCTTTTCATTGACCAAATTGCTAACTCTGTTTTCTTGAAATCTGCAGTGGGATATTTCTTAGTGCAATGAAGATTATGGTGACAAAGAAAATATCCTCAGATAAAAAGGAGAAAGAAGCTTTCTGAGAAACTGCTTTGTGGTGTGTGATTTCAACTCACTGAGTTGCACTTGTATTTCGTGGAGCCGTTTGCTAGCCCTGGTTTTGTGGAATCTGAGAACAGATATTTCAAATTGCTTTGAAGACGAAATGGAAAAAGGAAATATCCTCAGATAAAAATGAGAAAGAAGTTTTCTGAGAAATTTCTTTCTGTTTTTTGAGTTCATCACACAGGGTTCCACCTTTCTGTTCATGAAGCTGTTTCCTAATACTGTTCTCATGGAATCTGCAAAGTGATATTTGGGAGACCATTGAGGGCTATGGTGAAAAAGAAGTATCCTCCGATGAAAACTGGAAAGAAGCATTCTGAGAAACTGCTTGTGACATGTGAATGCAACTCACGAAGTTACACTTTTCTTTGCCTTGGTCAGTTTGCTAACTCTGTTTTCTTGAAATCTACAATGGGATATTTCTTAGCGCAATGAAGGTTATGATGACAATGGAAATATCCTCAGATAAAAAGTAGGAAGAAGCTTTCTGAGAAACTGTTTTGTGATGTGTGAATTCAACTCACTGAGTTACACCTCTGTTTCATGGAGACGTTTGCTAGCCCTGTTTTTGTGGAATTTGAGAAGTGATACTTC
>NW_012108475.1:282033-290703 GCF_000951045.1 Mandrillus leucophaeus | reverse complement strand
GAGAAAGAAGCTTTCTGAGGAACTTTTTTGTGATCTGTGAATTCATCTCACAGAGTTCCACCTTTCTGTTCATGAAGCCGTTTGCTAACACTGTTCTCATGGAAACTGCAAAGTGATGCTTGGGAGGGCATTGAGGGCTATGATGAAAAAGGAAATGTCCTCAGATAAAAACTGGAAAGAAGCATTCTGAGAAACTGCTTTGTGACATGTGAATGCAACTCACAGAGTTACACTCTTATTTTCATTGATCAGTTTGCTACCTCTGTTTTCCTGAAATCTGTAATGGGATATTTCTTAGCGCAATGAAGCTTACTGTGACAAAAGAAATATTCTCAGATAAAAAGTAGAAAGAAGCTTTCTGAGAAACTGCTTTGTGATGTGTGAATTCAACTTACTGGGTTGCACCTTTATTTCATCGAGCCATTTGCTACCCCTGTTTTTGTGGAATCTGAGAACTGAAATTTCGGATCGCGTTGAAGACTACACGACCAAAGGAAATATCCTCATATAAAATGAGAATGAGGCTTTCTGAGAAACTTCTTTGTGATCTGTTAATTCATCTCACAGACCTCAATCTTTCTGTTCATGAAGTTGTTTGCTAATACTGTTCTCCTGGAATCTGAAAGTGATATATGGGAGCGCATTGAGGGCCATGGTGGAAAAGAAAATATCCTCAGATAAAACGAGAAAGAAGCTTCCTGAGAAACTTCTTAGTGATCTGTGAATTCATCTTACAGAATTCCACCTTTCTGTTCATGAAGCCGTTTGCTAACATTGTTTTTGTGGAAACTTCAAAGTGATATTTGGGAGTGCATTGACGGTTATGGTGAAAAAGGAAATATCCACAGATAAAACCAGGAAAGAAGCCTTCTGAGAAACTGCTTTGTGATGTGTGAATGCAACTCACAGAGTTACACTTTTCTTTTCATTTATCAGTTAGCTAACTCTGTTTTCTTGAAATCTGCAGTGGGATATTAGCGCAATGAAGCTTACAGTGACAAATGAAATATCTTCAGAAAAAAAGTAGACAGAATCTTTCCGAGAAACTGCTTTGAGATGTATGAATTCAACTCACTGTGTTACACCTGTATTTCATGGAGCTGTTTGCTAGCTCTGTTTTTCTGAAATCTGAGAACTGATATTTCTGATCGCTTTGAAGACTATATGTCCAAAGTAAATGTTCTCTGATAAAAACGAGAAAGAATCTTTCTGAGAAACTCCTTTGTGATCTGTGAATTCATCTCCCAGAATTCCAGCTTTCTGTTCATGAATTTGTTTGCTAATACTCTTGTTGTGGAATCTGCAAAGTGATATTTGGTAACGCAATGAGGGCTATGATAAAAAAAGAAATATCCTCAGATAAAAACCAGAAAGAAGTTGTCTGACGAATTTCTTTCTCTTCTGTAATTCATCTCACAGAGTTCCACCTTTCTGTTCATGAAGCTGCTTACTAATACTGTTCTCATGCAATCTGAAAAATGATATTTTGGAGCACATTGAGAGGTATGGTACAAAATGAAATATAATCAGATAAAAACGAGAAAGAAGCTTTCTGAGAAACTTTCTTGAGATCTGTCAATTTATCTCACAGAGTTCCACCTTCTCTTCATGAAGCTGTTTGCTAACATTGCTCTCGTGGAATCAGCAAACTGATATTTGGTAGCTCATTGATGGCTTTGGTGGAAAAGAATATATCCTCAGATAAAAACTGGAAAGAAGAATTCTTAGAAACCTCGTTGTGACATGTGAATGCAACTCACAGAGTTTCATTATATTTTCATTTAACAGTTTGCTAACTGTTTTCTTGAAATCTGCAATGGGCTATTTCTTCGCGCAATGAAGCTTATGGTGACAAAGGAAATATCCTGTGACAAAAAGTAGAAAGAAGCTTTCTGAGAAACTGCTCTGTAATTTGTGAATTCAACTCACTGAGTTACTCCTGTATTTCGTGGCGCCGTTTTCTAGCCATGTTTTTGTGGAATCTGAGAACTGATATTTCGGATCTCTTTGAAGATGATACGGAAAAAGTAAATATCTTCAGATTAAAATGAGAAAGAAGTTATCTGAGAAACTTCTTTGTGTTCTGAGAATTCATCTCACAGAGTTACACATTTCTGTTCGTGAAGCTGTTTGCTAATGCTCTTTTCGTGGAATCTGCAAAGTGATATTTGGGACGAACTTGAGAGCTAGGGTGGAAAAGGAAATATAATCAAATAAAAAGGAGAAACAAGTTTTCTGAGGAACTTCTTTGTGATCTGTGAATTCCTATCACAGAGTGCCACCTTTCTGTTCCTGAAGTCGTTTGCTAACACTGTTCGCGTGGAATTGGCAAACTGATATTTGGGAGCGCATTCAGGGCTACGGTGGAAAAGAAAATAGCCACAGATAAAAACAAGAAAGAATCTCTCTGAGAAACTTCTTTGTGATCTGTGAATTCACCTTAAAGAGTTCCACCTTTCTGTTCATTAAGCAATTTGCTAACACTGTTTTCCTGGAAACTACAAAATGATATTCAGGAGCACATTGAGGGCCATGGTGAAAAAGGAAATATCCTCAGATAAAAACTGAAAGGAAGCATTCTGAGAAACTGCTTTATGACGTGTGAATGCAACTCACAGAGTTACACTTTTCTTTTCATTGATCAGTTTGCTAACTCTGTCTTCTTGAAATCTGCAATGGGATATTTCTTAGCGCAATGAAGCTTACAGTGACAAAGGAAATATTTTCAGATAAAAAGTAGAAAGAAGTTTTCTGAGAAACAGCTTTGAGAGGTGTGAATTCGACTCACTGAGTTACAGCTGTATTTCGTGGAGCCGTTTGTTAGCTCTGTTTTTTTTTTGAAATCTGAGAACTGATATTTTGGATCGCTTTGAAGACTATATGGCCAACGGAAATATCCTCAGATAAAAACGAGAAAGAAGCTTTCTGAGAAACTCCTTTGTGATCTGGGAATTCATCTCACAGAGTTCCACCTTTCTGTTCATGAAGCCGTTTGCTAACACTGTTCTCATGGAAACTGCAATGTGATATTTCGGAGGTCATTGAGGGCTATGGTGAAAAAGAAAATATCCTCATATAAAAACTGGAAAGAAGCGTTCGGAGAAACTGCTTTGTGACGTGTGAATGCAACTCACAGACTTACACTTTTCTTTTCATTGATCAGTTTGCTAACTCTGTTTTCCTGAAATCTGCAATGGGATACTTCTTAGTGCAATGAAGTTTAGGGTGGCAAAGGAAATATCCTCAGATAAAATGTAGAAAGAAGCTTTCTGAGAAACTGCTTTGTGATGTGTGAATTCAACTCACTGAGTTACACTCGTATTTTGTGGAGCCGTTTTCTTGCCCTGTTTTTGTGGAATCTGAGGACTGCTATTTCGGATCACTTTGAAGACAATATGGCAAAAGGAAATATCCTCAGATAAAAACGAGACGGAAGTTTTCTGAGAAATTTCTTTCTGATCTGTGAATTCATCTCACAGAGTTCCAACTTTCTGTTCATGAAGCTGTTTGCTATCACTGTTCTCTTGGAATCTGTAAAGTGATATTTGATAGCGCATTGAGGGCTATGGTGAAAATGAAAATATCCTCAGATAAAAACTGGAAAGAAGTATTCTGCAAAACTGCTTTGTCACGTGTGAATGCAACTCACAGAGTTACACTTTTCTATTCATTGATAAGTTTGCTAACTCTGTTTTCCCAAAATCTGCAACGGAAAATTTCTTAGTGCAATGAAGCTTACTGTGAAAAAGGAAACATCCTCAGATAAAAAGTAGAAAGAAACTTTCTGAGAAACTGCTTTGTGATGTGTGAATTCAACTCAGTGAGCTACACCTGTATTTCGTGGAGTCATTTGCTATTCCTGTATTTGTGGAATCTGAGAACTGAAATTTCAGATCGCTTTGAAGACTATACGGTGAAAGGAAATATCCTCAGATAAAAACGAGAAAGAAGCTTTCTGAGGAACTTCTTTTTGATCTGTGAATTCATCTCACAAAATTCCACCTATCTGTTCATGAATCCGTTTGCTAACACTGTTTTTTTGAAATCTGCAAAGTGATATTTGGGAGTGCATTGAGGGCTATGGTGGAAAAGGAAATATAATCAGATAAAAATGAGAAAGAAGCTTTCTGAGAAACTTCTTTGTGATTTCTGAATCCATCTCACAGAGTTTGCTACCTCTGGTTTCTTTGAAATCTGCAATGGAGTATTTCTTAGCGCAATGAAGCTTACGGTGATAAAGGAAATATCCTCAGATATAAAGTGGAAAGAACTTTCTGAGAAACTGCTTTGTGATGTGCGAATTCAACTCACTGAGCTACACCTGTATTTCATGGAGCCGTTTGCTAACCCTGTGTTTGTGAGTCTGAGAAAAGATATTTCGCATCGCTTTGAAGACTATACGGTCAAAGGAAATATCGTCAGCTGTAACAGAGAAAGAAGCTTTCTGAGAAACTTCTTTGTGATCTGTGAATTCATCTCACAGAGTTCCACCTTTCTGTTCATGAAGCTGTTTGCTAATACTGTTCTCATGGAAACCGCAAAGTGATATTTGGGAGCGCATTCAGGGTTATGGTGAAAAAGAAAATATCCTCAGATAAAAACTGGAAACAAGCGTTCTGAGAAACTACTTTGTGACATGTGAATGCAACTCACAGAGTTACACTTTCCTTTTCATTGATCAGTTTGCTAACTCTGTTTTCTTGATATCTGCAATGGGATATTTCTTAGCACTTTGAAACTTACGATGAGAAAGGAAATATCCTCAGATAAAAAGTAGAAAGAAGCTTTGTGAGAAACTGCTGTGTGATGTGTGAATTCAACTTACTGAGTTACACTTGTATTTCGTGTAGTCGTTTGCTAGCCCTGGTTTTGTGGAATCTGAGAACTGATATTTTGGATCACTTTGAAGACGATATGGAAAAAGGAAATATCCTCAGATAAAAAGGAGAAAGAAGTTTTCTGAGAAATTTCTTTCTGTTCTGTGAATACATCTCACAGAGTTCCACGTTTCTGTTCATGAAGCTGTTTGTTAATAGTGTTTTCATGGAATCTGCAAAGTGATATTTGAGAATGCTTTGAGGGCTATGGTGGAAAAGGAAATATAATCAGATAAAAATGAGAAAGAAGCTTTCTGAGAAAATTCATTCTGATCTGTGCATTCATCTCACACAGTTCCACCTTTCTGTTCATGAAGTCAGTTGCTAACAGTGTTCTCGTGGAATCTTCAAATTGATATATGGGATTTCATTGAGGACTATGGTGGAAAAGAAAATATCCTCAGATAAAAACGAGCGAGAAGCTTTCTGAGAAACTTCTTTGTTATCTGTGAATTGATCTCACAGAGTTCCAACTTTCTGTTCATGCAGCCATTTGCTAACACTGTTCTCGTGGAAACTGCAAACTGATATTTGGGAGCGCATTGAGGGCTATGGTTAAAAAGGAAATATCCTCAGATAAAAACTGGAAAAAAGTGTTCTGAGAAACTGCTTTGTTACGTGTGAATGCAACTCACAGAGTTACACTTTTCTTTTCATTGATCCGTTTGCTAACTCTGTTTTCTTGAAATCTGCAATGGGATATTTCTTAGCACAATGAAACTTATGGTGACAAAGGAAATATCCTCAGATAAAAATTAGTAAGAACCTTTCTGAGAAACTACTTTGTGATATGTGAATTCAACTCATTGAGTTACACATCTCTTTTGTGGATCCGTATGGTAGCCCTGTTTTGGGGAATCTGCAAACTGATATTTCAGATAGCTTTGAAGACAATACAGAAAAAGGAAATATCCTCCGATAAAAATGAAAAAGAAGTTTTCTGAGATATTTCTTTCTGTTCTGTGAATTCATCTCACAGAGTTCCACCTTTCTGTTCATGAAGCTGTTTGCTATTACTGTTCTCGTGGAATCTGCAAAGTGATATTTCAGATAGCTTTGAAGACAATACAGAAAAAGGAAATATCCTCCGATAACAGAGAAAGAAGCTTTCTGAGAAACTTCTTTGTGATCTGTGAATTCATCTCACAGAGTTCCACCTTTCTGTTCATGAAGCTGTTTGCTAATACTGTTCTCATGGAAACCGCAAAGTGATATTTGGGAGCGCATTCAGGGTTATGGTGAAAAAGAAAATATCCTCAGATAAAAACTGGAAACAAGCGTTCTGAGAAACTACTTTGTGACATGTGAATGCAACTCACAGAGTTACACTTTCCTTTTCATTGATCAGTTTGCTAACTCTGTTTTCTTGATATCTGCAATGGGATATTTCTTAGCACTTTGAAACTTACGATGAGAAAGGAAATATCCTCAGATAAAAAGTAGAAAGAAGCTTTGTGAGAAACTGCTGTGTGATGTGTGAATTCAACTCACTGAGTTACACTTGTATTTCGTGTAGTCGTTTGCTAGCCCTGGTTTTGTGGAATCTGAGAACTGATATTTTGGATCGCTTTGAAGACGATATGGAAAAAGGAAATATCCTCAGATAAAAAGGAGAAAGAAGTTTTCTGAGAAATTTCTTTCTGTTCTGTGAATACATCTCACAGAGTTCCACGTTTCTGTTCATGAAGCTGTTTGTTAATAGTGTTTTCATGGAATCTGCAAAGTGATATTTGAGAATGCTTTGAGGGCTATGGTGGAAAAGGAAATATAATCAGATAAAAATGAGAAAGAAGCTTTCTGAGAAAATTCATTCTGATCTGTGCATTCATCTCACACAGTTCCACCTTTCTGTTCATGAAGTCAGTTGCTAACAGTGTTCTCGTGGAATCTTCAAATTGATATATGGGATTTCATTGAGGACTATGGTGGAAAAGAAAATATCCTCAGATAAAAACGAGCGAGAAGCTTTCTGAGAAACTTCTTTGTTATCTGTGAATTGATCTCACAGAGTTCCAACTTTCTGTTCATGCAGCCATTTGCTAACACTGTTCTCGTGGAAACTGCAAACTGATATTTGGGAGCGCATTGAGGGCTATGGTTAAAAAGGAAATATCCTCAGATAAAAACTGGAAAAAAGTGTTCTGAGAAACTGCTTTGTTACGTGTGAATGCAACTCACAGAGTTACACTTTTCTTTTCATTGATCCGTTTGCTAACTCTGTTTTCTTGAAATCTGCAATGGGATATTTCTTAGCACAATGAAACTTATGGTGACAAAGGAAATATCCTCAGATAAAAATTAGTAAGAACCTTTCTGAGAAACTACTTTGTGATATGTGAATTCAACTCATTGAGTTACACATCTCTTTTGTGGATCCGTATGGTAGCCCTGTTTTGGGGAATCTGCAAACTGATATTTCAGATAGCTTTGAAGACAATACAGAAAAAGGAAATATCCTCCGATAAAAATGAAAAAGAAGTTTTCTGAGATATTTCTTTCTGTTCTGTGAATTCATCTCACAGAGTTCCACCTTTCTGTTCATGAAGCTGTTTGCTATTACTGTTCTCGTGGAATCTGCAAAGTGGTATTTGGGAGCGCATTGAGTGCTATGGTGGAAAAGCAAATATCATGAGGTAAAAACGAGAAAGAAGCTTTCTGAGAAACTTCTTTGTGATCTGTGAATTCATCTCACAGAGTTCCACCTTTCTGTTCATGAAGCTATTTGCTAACACTCTTCTCATGGAATCTGCAAGGTGATATTTGGGAGCACATTGAGGGCTATGGTGGAAAAGAAAATATAATCAGAGAAAAACGAGAAAGAAGTTTTCTGAGAAACTTCTTTCTGATCTGTGAATTCATCTCACAGAGTTCCAGCTTTCTGTTCGTGAGGCCGTTTGATAATACTGTTCTCGCGGAAACTGCAAAGTGATATTTGGTAGTGCATTAGGGCTATGGTGAAAATGGAAATATCCACAGATAAAACCTGGATACAAGCGTTCTGAAAAACTGCTTTGTGACGTGTAAATGCAACTCACAGAGTTACACACTTCTTTTCATTGATCAGTTTGCTAACTCTGCTTTCTTCAATTCTGCAATGGGATATTTCTTAGCACAATGAAGCCAACGGTGACTAAGGAAATATGCTCAAATCAAAAGTAAAAGAAGCTTTCTGAGAATCTGCTTTGCAAAGCATGAATTCAACTCACTGAGTTACACATGTATTTCGTGGAGCCATTTGCTAGCCCTGTTTTTATGGAATCTGAGAACTGATAATTCGGATCACTTTGAAGACTATACGGCCAAAGGAAATATTCTCAGATAAAAACGTGAAATAAGTTTTCTGAGAAATTTCTTTCTGATCTCTGAATTCACCTCACAGAGTTCCACCTTTCTGTTCATGAAGCTGTTTGCTAATACTTTTCTCGTGGAATCTGCAAAGTGATATTTGGAAACGCACTGAGGGCTATGGTGCAAAAGGAACAAAATCAGATAAAAATGAGAAAAAAGTTTCTGAGAAACTTCTTTGAGAACTGTGAATTCATCTTACAGAGTTCCACGTTTCTGTTCATGAAGCCATTTGCTAACACTGTTCTCTCGGAAACTGCAAAGTGATATTCGGAGCGCATTAGGGCTATGGTGAAAAAGGAAATATCCATAGACAAAACCCAGAAAAAAGCGTTCTGAGAAACTTCTTTGTTACATGTGAATGCAACACTAAGAGTTACACTTTTCTTTCCATTGATCAGTTTGCTAACTCTGTTTTCTTCAAATCTGCAAAGGGATATTTCTTAGC
>NW_012108475.1:279240-281668 GCF_000951045.1 Mandrillus leucophaeus | reverse complement strand
GAAATACACGTGTAACTGACTGAGTTGAATTCACACATCACAAAGCAGATTGTCAGAAAGCTTCTCTCTACTTTTTGAGCATATTTCCTTTGTCACCGTTGGCTTCATTGTGCTAAGAAATATCCCTTTGCAGAATTGAAAAAAACAGAGTCAGCAAACTGATCAATGAAAAGAAATGTGTAACTCTGTGAGTTGCATTCACACATCACACAGCAGTTTCTCAGAATGCTTCTTTCCTGGTTTTATCTGTGGATATTCAGAAATCTCCTTTTTAGATTTTATCTGAGGATACTCCTTTTCCACCATAGGCATCAATGGGATCCAAAATATCCCTTCTAAGATTCCCTGAAAAAGGTGCTACCAAACTGCTCCATGAAGAGAATCTTGTAAATCTGTGAGATGAATTCACAGATCAAAAAACAGTTTCTCAGAAAGCTTCTTTTTCCTTTGTCTGTGGCCATTTCATTGTCACCTAAGCTTCAATCCACTATGAAATAACCCATTGCAGATTCCACAACAACAGAGTTAGAGAACTGCTCAATGAAAAGAACAATGTAACTCTGTGAGATGAATTCAAACATCACACAGCGGTTTATCAGAAAGTTCCTTTATAGTTTTAACTGATGATATTTCCTTTTTCACCATGGGCCTCATTGCACTCCCAAATGTCCTTTTGGAGATTCCACGAAAACATTTGTAGCAAACTGCTCCATGAAAAGAAAGATGCACCCCTGTGAGATGAATTCACACATCACAAAGAACTTTCTCAGAAAGCTTCTTTCTATTTTTTATCTAAGGATGTGTCCGTTGTCACCATTGGCTTCATGGCGATCCAAAATATCCTTCCTCAAATTCCCCAAAAACAGTGCTAGCAAACTGATCCATGAATGGAATCATGTAACCCTGTGACATGGATTTACATATCACAAAGCAGTTTCTCAGAAAGATTCTTTTTAGTTATTGTCTGTGGAAATTTCCTTTACCACCATAAGCTTTGAAGCACTCTGAAATATCCCTTTGCAGATTACATGAAAAGAGTGTTAGCAAACTGCTAACACTCCACAGAGTTACACTTGTCTGTTCATTGATCGGTTTGCTAACACAGCTTTCAGAAAACTTCCTTTTGGTTTTCATCTGAGGATATTTCCTTTGTCACCATAATCTTCAATGCACTCCCAAATATCCTATTGCAAATTCCACAAAAAAAGTTTTATCAACCTGCTCATTGAAAAGAATGATTTAAATCTGCAAGATGAATTCACACGTCACAAAGCAGTTTCTCAGAAAGCTTCCTTCTCTTTTTCATCTGAGAATAATTCATTTATCTGAGGATAATTCATTTTTCACTATAGGCCTCAATGCACTTCCAAATATCCCTTCGTATATTCAACAAAAACAGTGTTAGGAAACTGCTCCATGAAAAGAAAAGTGTAAATCTGCAAGAAAAATTCAAATATCATAAAGAGCTTTCTCAGAAAGCTTCCTTCTAGTTTTTATCTGAGGATATTTCCTTTGTCACCATAGGCATCAAAGGGATCGAAAATATCCCTTTTCATATTCCCCAAAACAGTACAACAAAACTTTTCCATGAAAATAATCTTGTAACTTTGTGAGATGAATTAACACATCACAAAGTGGTTTCTCAGAAAGTATTTTTCTAGTTTTTAACTGAGGATATTTCCTTTTTCACCATAGGCCTCAATGCGCTCACAAACATACCTTTGCAGATTCCACAAAAAGAGTGTGAGCAAACTGCTCCATTAACAGAAAAGTGTTACTCTGTTATATGAATACACAAATCACAAAGAAATTTCTCAGAAAGTTTCTTTCTAGTTTTTATCTGTGGTTATTTCCTTTGTCAACATAGGCTTCAATGTGATCCAAAATATCCCTTCATAGATCCCCAAAAACAGTGCTACCAAACTGCCTCATGAAAGGAATGGTGTAGCACTGTGAGATGAATTCACACATCACAAAGCTGTTTCTCAGCAAGGTTCTTTCTAGTTTTTGTCAGAGTATATTTCCTTTTTGAAAATATTCCTCAATGAACTCTTGAATGTCCCATTGCAGATTCCATGAAAAAAGCATTAGCAAACTTACCAATGAAAAGAATGGTGTAACTCTGAGAGAGGAATTCACACATCACAAAGAGATTTCTCAGAAGGATTCTTTCTAGTTTGGATCTGAGGATATTTGTTCTGTCACCATAGAATTCAGTGCAATTCAAGTGATCCCTTCTCATTCCCCAAAAATTTGGTGTTACCAAATTGATCCATGAAAAGAATCCTGTAACTCTGAGATGAATTCACAAATCACAAAGTAGTGTCTCAGAAAGCTTTTTTCTAGTTTTCCCTGAGGATATTTCCTTAGTCACCATTGGCTTTCATGTACTCCAAAACATCCTACTGCAGATTCCCCAAAAACAGTG
>NW_012108475.1:274293-276515 GCF_000951045.1 Mandrillus leucophaeus | reverse complement strand
GGTTTCTCAGAAAGTATTTTTCTAGTTTTTAACTGAGGATATTTCCTTTTTCACCATAGGCCTCAATGCGCTCACAAACATACCTTTGCAGATTCCACAAAAAGAGTGTGAGCAAACTGCTCCATTAACAGAAAAGTGTTACTCTGTTATATGAATACACAAATCACAAAGAAATTTCTCAGAAAGTTTCTTTCTAGTTTTTATCTGTGGTTATTTCCTTTGTCAACATAGGCTTCATTGTGATCCAAAATATCCCTTCATAGATCCCCAAAAACAGTGCTACCAAACTGCCTCATGAAAGGAATGGTGTAGCACTGTGAGATGAATTCACACATCACAAAGCTGTTTCTCAGCAAGGTTCTTTCTAGTTTTTGTCAGAGTATATTTCCTTTTTGAAAATATTCCTCAATGAACTCTTGAATGTCCCATTGCAGATTCCATGAAAAAAGCATTAGCAAACTTACCAATGAAAAGAATGGTGTAACTCTGAGAGAGGAATTCACACATCACAAAGAGATTTCTCAGAAGGATTCTTTCTAGTTTGGATCTGAGGATATTTGTTCTGTCACCATAGAATTCAGTGCAATTCAAGTGATCCCTTCTCATTCCCCAAAAATTTGGTGTTACCAAATTGATCCATGAAAAGAATCCTGTAACTCTGAGATGAATTCACAAATCACAAAGTAGTGTCTCAGAAAGCTTTTTTCTAGTTTTCCCTGAGGATATTTCCTTAGTCACCATTGGCTTTCATGTACTCCAAAACATCCTACTGCAGATTCCCCAAAAACAGTGTTACCATGCTGATCCATGAAAAGTATGGTGTAACTCTGTGAAATGATTTCAAACGTCACATTGCTGTTTCTCAGAAATCTTCTTACTTGGTTTTATCTGAGGATATGTCATTTTCAACATATTCCTCTATGTGCTCCCAAATATCACATTGTAGATTCCACGAAAAAGGAAAAAGTCTTTTCAAACTTCCCAATGAAAAGAACGGTGTAACATTGTTAGATGAATTCACACATCACAAAGCAGTTTCACAGAATGATTCATTTTGGTCTGTATCTGAGGATATTTCCTTTGTCTCCAGAGGCTTCAATGTACTCCCAAATATCCTATTGCAGATTACACACAAAAAAAGTGTTATCAAACTGCTCAAAGAAAACTGCAGTGAAACTCTGTAAGATGAATTCTCACATCACAAAGCAATTTCTCAGAAAACTTCTTTCTAGTTTTTATCTGAGTATATTTTCTTTTATACCATAGGTCTCAATGCGCTCCCAAATATCCTCTTCAGCTTCCATGAAAACAGTGTTAGTAAACTGCTCCATGAAAAGAAAGGTTTATTTCCCTGAGATGAATTCACTCATCACAAAGAACTTTCTCAGAAAGCTTCTTTCTAGTTTTTATCTGAGGATATTTCCGTTGTCACCTCAGGCTTCAATGCAATCCAAAATATCCCTTCTCAGTTTCCCCAGAAACAGTGCTACACTGCTCCATGAAAAGAGTCAGGTAACTCTGTGAGATGAATTCACAAATCACAAAGCAGTTTCTCAGAAAGCTTCTTTCTGGTTTCTGTATGATTATATTTCCTTTTTAACTATAGGCCTCAATGCACTCCCAAATATCCCTTTGTAGATTCAAAGAAAACAGTGTTAGCAAACGGCTCCATGAAGAGAAAGGTGTAAATCTGTAACATGCACAGAAACATCACAAATAACTTTCTCAGAAAATTTCTTTCTAGTTTTTATCTGAGGATATCTCCTTTGTCATCATAGACTTCAATGAGGTCCAAAATATCCCTTCTCAGATTCCCCAAAAACAGTGCTATCAAACTGATCCATGAAAACAATTGTGTAACTCTGTGAGATGAATTGACACATCACAAAGCAGTTTCTCAGAACATTTCTTTCTAGTTTTTATATTAGGATATTTTCTTTGTAACCATAAGCTTCAAAGAGCTCCAAAATATCCCATTGAAGACTCGAGGAAAACAGTGTTAGCAAACTGCTCAATGAGAAGAACAGGGTATAACTGTAAGATGAATTCACTCATCAAAAAGGAGTTTCTCAGAATGCTTGTCCCTAGTTTTTTTTTTTATTTAATTATTTTTATTTTTATTATACTTTAAGTTCTAGGGTACATGTGGATAACGTGCAGGTTTGTTACATATGTATACTTATGCCATGTTGGCGTGCTGCACCCATCAACTCGTCAGCACC
>NW_012108475.1:269364-274243 GCF_000951045.1 Mandrillus leucophaeus | reverse complement strand
CAGGTGTAGGATATAGTCTCCTGGTGTGCCCGTCTGCTAAGATCCTTGGTAGAGCGCAGTATTGAGGTGGGAGTTACCCAATTTTCCAGGTGTTGCGTGTCTCAGTTCCCCTGGCTAGGAAAAGGGATTCCCTTCCCCCTTGTGCTTCCCAGGTGAGGCGATGCCTCGCCCTGCTTCAGCTCTTGCTGGTCGGGCTGCAGCAGCTGACCACCATTGATTGTCAGGCACTCCCTAGTGAGATAAACCCAGTATCTCAGTTGAAAATGCAGAAATCACCTGCTTCTGTGTCGCTCACGCTGGGAGTTGGAGACTGGAGCTGTTCCTATTTGGCCATCTTCACTTGTTCCTAGTTTTTAACTGAAGATATTTCTTTTTTCACCATAGACCTCAAATATCCTATTGCATATTAAACGAAAACTGTGTTATCAAACTGCTCAAAGAAAAGTACCATGTAACTCCATGACATAAATTTATACATCACAAAGCAGTTTCTCAGAAAGTTTCTTTTTGGTTTTACTTTGAGGATATTTGCTTTGTCACCATAGGCCTCAATATGCTCTCAAATATCTTATTGCAGACTTCATGGAAATAGTTATCAAACTGCTCAATGAAAAGAATGGTGGAACCCTGTGAGATGAATTCACACGTCACAAAAAACTTTCTCAGAAAGTTTCTTTCTAGTTTTTATCTGAGGATATTTCCTTATTCACCATATGCTTCAATGAGATTCATAGTATCCCCTCTCAGACTCCCCCAAAACAGTGCCACCAAACTGATCTATGAGAAGAATCGTGTAACTCTGTGAGATGAATTCACACATCACAAAGCAGTTTCTCAGAAAGCTTCCTTCTCGTTTTTATCTGAGGATACTTGATTTTTCACCATAGGCCTCAATGCACTCCCAAACATACCTTTGCAGATTCCACGAAAACAGTGTTAGGAAACTGCTCCATGAAAACAAAGGTGTAACACTGTGAGATGAATTCACACATCACAAAGAACATTCTCAGAAAGCGACTTTCTAGATTTTATCTGAGGATATTTCCTTTGTCACCATAGGCTTTAAAGTGATCAAAAATATCCCTACTCAGATTCCCCAAAACGAGCTACGAAAGTGATCCATGAAAACAGTCATTTAACTATCTGAGATGAATTAGCACATCATAAAGCAGTTTCTCAGAAAGCTTCTTTCTAGTTTTTATATGAGGGTATTTCCTTTGTCACCTCAAGCTTCAAAGCCCTCGGAAGAATCCCTTTGCAGATTCCATGCATACATTGTTACCAAACTGCTCAATGAATAGAACAGTGAAACTCTGTGAGATGAACTCACACGTCATAAAGCAGTTTCTTAGAAAGCTTCTTTCTAATTTTTATCTGAGAATGTTCCCTTTTTCACTGTAGGCCTCAAAGCACTACTATATATCCGTTTGCATATTGGACGAAAACATTGTTTGCAAACTGCTCCATGAGAAGAACGGTGTACTCTGTGAGATTAATTCACACATCAGGAAGTAGTTTCTCATAAAGCTTTTTTCTAGTTTTTATCTGAGGTTATTTCCTTTGTCACCGTAGGCTTCAATGCAAACCAAAATATACCATCTCAGAATCCCCAAAAACAGTGCTACCAAACTGGTCCATACAAAGAATCCTGTAACTCTGTGAGATGAATTCATACATCACAAAGCGGGTTCTCAGAAAGCTTCTTTTCAGTTTTTAATCTGAGGATATTTCCTATTTCACCATAGGACTCAAGGTGCTCCCAAATATCCCTTTACAGATTCCACAAAATCAGTGTTAGTAAAGTGTTCCAAGAAAATAAAGGTGTAATTCTGTGAGATTAATTCACAAATCACAGAGCAGTTTCTCAGAAAGCTTCTTTCTAGTTTTTGTCTGAGGATATTTCCTATGTCACCATAAGCTTCAATGCACTCTGAGATATCCCATTGCAGATTCCACAAAAACAGTGTTAGCAAACAGCTCAATGCAAAGAACAGTGTTACTCTATGAGATGAATTCACACCCCACAAAGCAGTTTCTCAGAAAGCTTCTTTCTAGTTTTTATATGAGGGTATTTCCTTTTTCCCCATAAGCTTCCATGCGCTCCCATATATGACTTTGCAGATTCCTGGAAAACAGTGTTAGCAAACTGCTCCATGAAAGGAAAAGTGTAACTCTGGGAGATGAATTCACACATCACAAGGAACTTTCTCAGAAAGTTTCTTTCTTGTTTTTATCAGAGAGTATTACCTTTGTCACCATAGGCTTCAATCCGATCCAAAATATCCTTTCTCAGATTCCCCAAAAACAGTGCTACAAAACTGATACAGGAAAGAATCAGGTAACACTGTGAGATGAATTATCACATCACAAAACAGTCTCTCAGAAAGCTTCTTTCTCGTTTTTATTAGAATATATTTAATTTTTCACTATAGGCCTCCCTGCGCTCCCAAATATCCCTTTGCCAATTCCATGAAAACAGTGTTAGGAAACTGTTCCATGAAAAATAAGGTGTAACTCTGTGAGATGAATTCACATATCACAAAGAAGTTTCTCTGAAAAGTTCTTTCTAGTTTTTATCTGATGGTATTTCCTTCATGACCATAGGCTTCAAAGTGATCCAAAATATCCCTTCTCAGATTCCCAAAAACAGAGCTACCAAACTGATCCATGAAAATAATCATTTATCTCTGTGAGATGAATTACAATATCATAAAGCAGTTTCTCAGAAAGTTTCTTTTTAGTTTTCATATGAGTATATCTCCTTTGTCACCTTAAGCTTCAATGCCCTCCAAAGTACCCCTTTGCAGATTCCATGAAAACACTGTTAGTAAACTACCCAATGAAGAGAACGGTGTAACACTGTGATATGAATTCACACATCACAAAGCAGTTTCTCACAACGATTCTTTCTAGTTTTTATTTGAGGATATTTCCATTTTCACCATAGGCCTCTATGCGTTCCGAAATATCCCTTTGCAGTTTGCACGACAATAGTGTTAGCAAACTACTTAGTGAAAAGAATGGTGTACTATGTGAGATTAATTCACGCACCACAAAGCAGTTTCTCATAAAGTTTCTTTCTAGTTTTTATCTGAGTATATTTCCTTTGTCACCACAGGCATCAATGCCATTCAAAATATCCCTTCTCAGATTCCCCAAAAGCAGAACTACCAATCTGCTCCATGAAAAGAATCGTGTAAGTCTGTGAGATGAATTCACAAATCACAATGCAGTTTCTCAGAGAGCTTCTTTCTAGTTTTTGTTGATATTTCTTTGTCACCATAACCTTCAATACCCTCAGAAATATCCCATTGCAGATTCCAATAATACAGTGTTAGCAAACTGCTCAATGTAAAGAATGGTGTAACTCTGTGCGATGAATTCACACATCACAAAGTGGTTTCTCAGAAAACTTCTTTATAGTTTTCATCTGAGGATATTTCCTTTGTCACCATAGGTTTCAATGCAATCCAAGTATCCTTTATCAGATCCCCCAAAAACAGTGATCCCAAACTGATCCATGGAAAGAATCATGTAACACTGGGAGATGAGTTAACCTATTGGAAAGTGGTTTCTCAAAAACCTTCCTTCTACTTTCTCTGTGAAGATATTTCCTATGTCACCATAAGCTTCATTGCGCTCTGAAATATTCCATTTAGGATTGCAAGAAAACAGGTTAGCAAGCTGCTTATTACAAAGAACAGTGTAACACGGTGAGATGAATTCACGCATCACAAAGCAGTTTCTCAGACAGTTTCTTTTTGGTTTATCTATGAGATTATTTCCTTTGTCACCAGAGGCTTCAATGTGCTCTCAAATGTCCTCTTGCAGATTGCACGAAAACAGTGTTATCAAACTACTCAATGAAAAGAATGGTGTAACTCTCTGAGGTGAGTTCACACATCACAAAACAGTTTCTCAGAAAGAACATTTTTGGTTTATCTATGAGGATATTTCCTTTGTCACCATAAGCTTCAATGTGATAAGATGTATCAGAGTGCACATTCTAAGAAAACAATGTAAGCAAACTGCTCAATGCAAGGAACAGTGGACTTCTGTGAGGTGAATTCAGACATCACAAAGCAGTTTCTCATAAAAATTCCTTTTAGTTTTTATGTGAGGATAATTCTTTTCTCACCATAGGCCTCAATGCACTCAAAAATATCCCTTTGCAGACTGTACGAAAATAGTGTTAGCAAGTTGTTCCATGAAAATAGAGGTGTAACTCTGTGAGATGAATTCACATATCTCAAATAACTTTCTCAGAATGCTTCTTTCTAGTAATTATCTGAGGACATTTTCTTTGTCACCATAGGTTTCAATGAGATCCAAAATATCCCTTCTCAGATTACCTAAAAACAGTGCTACCAAACTGATCCATGAAAAGAATCGTGTAACTCTGTGAGATGAATTATCACATCACAAAGTGGTTTCTCAGAAAGCTTCTTTCTAGTTTTTATATGAAGATATTTCCTTTGTCACCATAAGCTTCAATGCACTCCGAAATGTCAGATTGCAGATTAGAAGAAAACAGTGTTAACAAATGGCTCAAAGAAAAAAACAGTGTAAATTTTTGAGATGAATTCACACATCAAAAAGGAGTTTCTCAGAAAGCTTGTTTTTAGTTTTTAACCCAGGATATTTCTTCTTCACCATAGACCTCAATGCGCTCCCAAATATACCTTTGGAGATTTCACAAAAACAGTGTTAGAAAACTGCTTCATGAATGGAAATGTCTAACTCTGTGAGATGAATTCACACATCACAAAGAGGTTTCCCTGTAATTTCTTTCTAGTTTTTATCTGAGGATATTTCCTTTGTCACCATAGGCTTCATTGCACTCCCAAATATCCTATTGCAGATTAAAGGAAAACAGTGG
>NW_012108475.1:259708-268964 GCF_000951045.1 Mandrillus leucophaeus | reverse complement strand
AGAACGGTGTAACACTGTGATATGAATTCACACATCACAAAGCAGTTTCTCACAACGATTCTTTCTAGTTTTTATTTGAGGATATTTCCATTTTCACCATAGGCCTCTATGCGTTCCGAAATATCCCTTTGCAGTTTGCACGACAATAGTGTTAGCAAACTACTTAGTGAAAAGAATGGTGTACTATGTGAGATTAATTCACGCACCACAAAGCAGTTTCTCATAAAGTTTCTTTCTAGTTTTTATCTGAGTATATTTCCTTTGTCACCACAGGCATCAATGCCATTCAAAATATCCCTTCTCAGATTCCCCAAAAGCAGAACTACCAATCTGCTCCATGAAAAGAATCGTGTAAGTCTGTGAGATGAATTCACAAATCACAATGCAGTTTCTCAGAGAGCTTCTTTCTAGTTTTTGTTGATATTTCTTTGTCACCATAACCTTCAATACCCTCAGAAATATCCCATTGCAGATTCCAATAATACAGTGTTAGCAAACTGCTCAATGTAAAGAATGGTGTAACTCTGTGCGATGAATTCACACATCACAAAGTGGTTTCTCAGAAAACTTCTTTATAGTTTTCATCTGAGGATATTTCCTTTGTCACCATAGGTTTCAATGCAATCCAAGTATCCTTTATCAGATCCCCCAAAAACAGTGATCCCAAACTGATCCATGGAAAGAATCATGTAACACTGGGAGATGAGTTAACCTATTGGAAAGTGGTTTCTCAAAAACCTTCCTTCTACTTTCTCTGTGAAGATATTTCCTATGTCACCATAAGCTTCATTGCGCTCTGAAATATTCCATTTAGGATTGCAAGAAAACAGGTTAGCAAGCTGCTTATTACAAAGAACAGTGTAACACGGTGAGATGAATTCACGCATCACAAAGCAGTTTCTCAGACAGTTTCTTTTTGGTTTATCTATGAGATTATTTCCTTTGTCACCAGAGGCTTCAATGTGCTCTCAAATGTCCTCTTGCAGATTGCACGAAAACAGTGTTATCAAACTACTCAATGAAAAGAATGGTGTAACTCTCTGAGGTGAGTTCACACATCACAAAACAGTTTCTCAGAAAGAACATTTTTGGTTTATCTATGAGGATATTTCCTTTGTCACCATAAGCTTCAATGTGATAAGATGTATCAGAGTGCACATTCTAAGAAAACAATGTAAGCAAACTGCTCAATGCAAGGAACAGTGGACTTCTGTGAGGTGAATTCAGACATCACAAAGCAGTTTCTCATAAAAATTCCTTTTAGTTTTTATGTGAGGATAATTCTTTTCTCACCATAGGCCTCAATGCACTCAAAAATATCCCTTTGCAGACTGTACGAAAATAGTGTTAGCAAGTTGTTCCATGAAAATAGAGGTGTAACTCTGTGAGATGAATTCACATATCTCAAATAACTTTCTCAGAATGCTTCTTTCTAGTAATTATCTGAGGACATTTTCTTTGTCACCATAGGTTTCAATGAGATCCAAAATATCCCTTCTCAGATTACCTAAAAACAGTGCTACCAAACTGATCCATGAAAAGAATCGTGTAACTCTGTGAGATGAATTATCACATCACAAAGTGGTTTCTCAGAAAGCTTCTTTCTAGTTTTTATATGAAGATATTTCCTTTGTCACCATAAGCTTCAATGCACTCCGAAATGTCAGATTGCAGATTAGAAGAAAACAGTGTTAACAAATGGCTCAAAGAAAAAAACAGTGTAAATTTTTGAGATGAATTCACACATCAAAAAGGAGTTTCTCAGAAAGCTTGTTTTTAGTTTTTAACCCAGGATATTTCTTCTTCACCATAGACCTCAATGCGCTCCCAAATATACCTTTGGAGATTTCACAAAAACAGTGTTAGAAAACTGCTTCATGAATGGAAATGTCTAACTCTGTGAGATGAATTCACACATCACAAAGAGGTTTCCCTGTAATTTCTTTCTAGTTTTTATCTGAGGATATTTCCTTTGTCACCATAGGCTTCATTGCACTCCCAAATATCCTATTGCAGATTAAAGGAAAACAGTGGTATCTAACTGGTCAATGAAAAAAAACCGTGTAATTTTCTGTGATGAATTAACAAATCACAAAGCAGTTTCTCAGAAAGCTTCTTTTTACTTATTATCTGAGGATATATCCTTTTTCATTAAAGACCTCAATGCGCTCCCAAATATCCCATTGTAGATTCCAAGAAAACAGATTTCACAAAGTGCTCCATGAAGTGAAAGGTGTAATGCTGTGAGATGAATTCACACATCACAAAGTCCTTTCTCAGAAACGTACGCTCTAGTTTTTATCTGATATATTATCTTTTTCACCATAGGCTTCAATGTGATCCAAAAAGTCTCTTCTCAGATTCCTCAAAAAAAGTACTACCAAACTGCTCCATGAAAATGATCGTGTAACTCTGTGAGACAAATTCACAAATCAAAAAGCAGTTTCTCAGAAAGCTTCTTTCTATTTTTCATGTGAGAATATTTCCTTTGTCAACATAGGCTTCAATGTGCTCAGAAATATCCCATTACAGATTCCAAGAAAACTGTGTTAGCAAACTGCTCCATGAAAAGAACAGTGTAACTATGTGAGATGAAGTCACACATCACAAAACAGTTTCTCAGAATGCTTCTTTCTAGTATTTGTCTGAGTATATTTCCTTTCTTACCGTAGTCCTCAATGCATTCCCAAATATCCCTTTGCAGATTCCACTAAGACAGTGTTAGCAAACTGCTCCATAAAAATTGAGCTGTAACTCTGTGAGATGAATTCACACAAAACAAAGTTCATTCTCAGAATCCTTCTTTCTACCTTTTTTCTGAGGATATTTTCTTTGTCACCATAGGCTTCAATGTGATCCAAAATACCCCTTCTCAGATTCCCAAAAATGGTGCTTCCAAACTCTCCATGAAAATAATCATACAACTCTGTGAGATGAATTATGACATCACAAAGTAGTTTCTCAGACAAATTCCTTCTAGTTTTTATCTGAGGATATTTCATTTTTCAACATAGGCCTCAATGCACTCCCATCAATCCCTTTGCAGATACCTCAAAAACAGTGTTAGCAAACTGCCCAATGAAAAGTACAGTGTAACTCTGTGAGTTGAATTCACACATCACAAAGCAGTTTCTCATAAGCTTCTTTCTAGTTTTTACCTTAGGATATTTTCTGTTTCACCATAGGCCTCAAGGTGCTCCCAACTATCCCTATGCAGATTCCACGAAATTGGTGGTAGTTAAGTGCTCCAAGAAAAGAAAGGTATAACTCCGTGATATGAATTCACAAATCAAAAAGTAGTTTCTTAGAAAGCTTTTTTCTAGTTTTTGTCTGAGGATATTTCCTTTCTTACCAAAAGCTTCAATGCACTCTGAAATATCCCATTGCAGATTTCATGAAAACAGTGTTAGCAAACAGCTCAATGAATAGCACAGTGCAACTCTGTGAGATATATTCACATATCACAAAGCAGTTTCTCAGAAAGCTTCTTTTTGTTTTTATCTGAGGATATTTCCTTTTTCACTAGAGGCTGCAATGCACTCCAAAATATCTTATTGCAGATTCCACGAAAATAGTGTTATCAAACTGCTCCATGAAAAGAAAGATGTAATTCTGTGAGATGAATTCACACATCACAAGGAACTTTCTCAGAAAGCTTCTTTCTAGTTTTTATCTGAGGATATTTCCTTTGTCAATATAGGCTTCAATGCGATCCAAAATATCTCTTCTCAGATTCCCCCAAAACAGTGCTAACAAACTGTTCTATGAAATGAACCGTGTTACTCTGTGAGATGAACTCACAAATCACAAAGTAGTTTCTCAAAAAATTTCTTTTTAGTTTTTGTATAAGGATATTTCCTTTTTCACTATAGGCCTCAATACACTCGCGAATATCTCTTTGCAGTTTCCACAAAAATAATGTTAGCAAACTGCTCCATGAAAAGAAATGTATAAATCCATGAAACGAATTCACACACCCACAAGCAGTTTCCCATAAAGCTTCTTTCTAGGTTTTATCTGAGGATATTTCCTTTGTCCCAATAGGCTTCAATGAGATCCAAAATATCCCTTCTCAGATTCTCCAAAAACAGTACTACCAAACTTCTCCATGAAAAGAATTGTGTAACTCTGTGAGATGAATTCTCAAATCACAAAGCAATTTCTCAGAAAGATTCTTACTAGTTTTTTTCTGTGGGTATTTCCTTTGTCACCATAGGTTTTGATGTGTCCCAAATATCCTATTGTGGATTCCAGGAAAACAGTGTTATCAAACTGCTCAATGAAAATGACAATGTAACACTGTGAGATGAATTGGCCTCAAAGTGCTCCCAAATATCACTTTGCAGATTCCACGAAAACAGTGTTAGCAAACTGCTCAATGCAAACAAAGGGGTAACTCTGTGAGATGAATTCACACATCACCAAAGCCTTTCTGATAAAGCTTCTTTCTAGTTTTTATCTGAGGAAAACTTCTTGTCACCCTAGGCTTCAATGCTATTCATAATATCCCTACTCAGTTTCCCCAAAAACAGTGAGAAAAAATTGATCCATATTGTGTAACTCTGGGAGATGAATTAACATATCACAAAGCAGTAAACTAGAAAGCTTCTTTCTAGTTTATATGTGAATGTATTTCCTTTGTAACTATAAGCCTCAATGCACTCTAAAATATGAAATTACAGATTCCTAGAAAACAGTGTTAGCAAACTACTCAATGAAAACAACAGTGTAACTCTGTGAGATGAATAAACACATCACAAAGAAGTTTCTCAGAAAATTTCTTTCTAGTTTTAATCTGAGGATATTTCCTTTTCCACCATAGGCCTTGGTACGCTCCAAAATATCCCTTGTCAGATTCCCCAAAAACAGGGCTACCAAACTGTTCCATGAAAAGAAAGGTGTAACTCTGTGAGATGATTTCAGAAATCAGAAAGCAGTTCATCAGAAAGCTTTTTTCTAGTTTTTGTCTCAGGGTATTTACTTTGTCACCATAAACTTCAATGCATTCTGAAATATCCTGCTGCAGATTCCAAGAAAACAATGTTAGCAACCTGATCAATGAACAGAACAGTGTAACTCTGTGAGACGAATTCACACATCAAAAAGCAGTTTCTCAGAAAGCTTCTTTCTATTTTTTTTCTGCGGATATTTCCTTTGTCACCATAGGCTTCAATGCACTCAAAAATGTCCTATTGCAGACTCCACGAAGACTGTGTTATCAAACGGCTCAAAGAAAAGCACAATGTAGCTCTGTGACATGAATTCACCCATTACAAAGCAGTTTCTCAGAAAGCTTCTTTCGACTTTTTATCTGAGGATAATTCCTGTTTCACAGATTCCATGAAAACAGTGTTAGCAAACTACTTCATGAAAAGAAAGGTGTAACTCTGTGAAATGAATTCACACATCACAAAAAACTTTCTCAGAAAGCCTCTTTTTAGTTTTTATCTGATTATATTTCCTTAGTCACCACAGGTTTCAATGCGTTCCAAAATATCACTTCTCAGATTCCCCAAAACCAGGGCAATCAAACAGATCCAAGACAAGAATCATGTAACTCTGTGAGGTGAATTCACAAATCACAAAGCAGTTTCTCAGAAAGTATCTTTCTAGTTTTTGGTTGAGGATTCTTCCTTATTCACAGTAAGTTTCAATGCACTCTGAAATATCTCATTGCAGATTCCAAGAAAAAAAGGTGTTAACAATCTGCTCAATGAAAAGAACAGTGTAACTCTGTGAAATGAATTCACACATCACAAAGCTGTTTCTCAGAAAGCTTCTTTTTGATTTTTTATGAAGATATATCCTTTGTCAAGAGAGGCTTCATTGACCTCCCAAATATTGTATTGCAGATTCCAAGACAAAAGCATTAGCAAACTTCTCAGTGAAAAGAATGGTGTAACTCTGTGAGACGAATTCACACATCAGAAAGCAGTTCCACTGAAAGCTTATTTTTGGTTTTAATCTGAGGATATTTCCTTTGTCAACGTAGGCTTCAAGCACGCCCAAATATAATATTGTAGATTCCAGGAAAACAGTCTTATCAAACTGCTCAATGAAAAGAACAGTGTACCTCTGTAAGATGAACTCACACATGAAAAAGCAATTTCTCAGAAAGCTTTTCTCTAGTTTTTATCTGAGGATATTTCCTTTGTCACTACAGGACTCAACGTGGTCCTAAATATCTTACCTCAGAATCCATGAAAACAGTGTTATGAAAATGCTCAATGAAAAGAATGCTGTAACACTGTAAGATGACTTCACACATTGCAAAGCAGTTTCTCAGAAAGCTTCTTTTAGTTTTCATCTGAGGATATTTCCTTTGTCACCATAGGTGTCAATTTGATACAAATTATCCCTTTTCAGATTCCCCAAAAACAGTGCTACCAAACTGATCCATAAAAAATAAGATGTATCTCTGTGAGATGAATTCACAAATCAGAAAGTGGTTTCTCAGAAGCCTTCTTTCTAGGTATTCTCTAAGGATGTGCTCTGAAATGTCACATTGTGGATTCCAAGAAAACAGTGTTAGCAAACTACTATATGAAGAGAGCAGTGTAACTCTGTGAGATAAATTCACACATCACTAAGCAGTTTCTCAGGAAGCTTCTTTCTAGTTTTTATCTGAGGTTACTTCCTGTTAATCCGTAGGCCTCAATATTCTCTTGAATATCCCTTTACAGATTCCACGAAAACAGTGTTAGCAAACTGCTCCATGAAAAGAATAGTGTAAATATGTGAGATGAATTTACACATCACAAAGCAGTTTCTCAGAAAGCTTCTTTTCAGTTTTTGTCTGAGGATATTTCCTCTGTCACCACAGGCTTCAAAGCGATCCAAATATCCCTTCTCAGATTCCCCAAAAACAGTGCTACGAAACTGCTCCATGAAAAGAATGGTGTAACTCTCTGAGATGAATTCACACATCACACAGCAGTTTCTCAGAAAGCTTCTTTTTAGATTTTATCTGAGGATATTTCTTTTTTCACTGTAGTCCTCAATGCATTCCTAAATATCCCATTGCAGATTCCACAAAGACAGTGTTAGCAAACTTCTCCAGGAAAATAAAGATGCAGCTCTGTGAGATGAATTCACACATCACAAAGAACTGTCTCAGAAAGCTTCTTTCTAGTTTTTATCAGGATATTTCCTTTGTCAACATAGGCTTCAGTGCAACCCAAAATATCCCCTCTCAGGTTCCCCAAAAACAGTGCTACCAATCTGCTCCATGAAAAAAATCGTATTACTCCATTGGATAAATCACAAATCAAAAAGCAGTTTCTCAGAAAGCTTCTTTCAAGTTTTTATCCGAGTATATATCCTTTTGCACCATTAGCTTCAATGCACCCCAAAATATCCCATTGCAGATTCCAAAAAAAAAAACAGTGTTAGCAAACTACTCAATGGAAACAACAGTGTAACTCTGGGAGATGAAATTACACATCACAAAGCAGTTTCTCAGAAAGCTTCTTTCCAGTTTTTATCTGAGAATAATTAATTGTCTCCATAGGCTTCAAAGCGATACCAAATATCCTTTCTCAGATTACGCCAAAACAGTGCTACCAAACTGATCTATGAAAAGAATCATGTAACACTGTGAGACGAATTAACACATCACAAAGCAGTTTCTCAGAAAACTTCATTCTAGTTTTTATATGAGGACATTTCCTTTGTCTCTATTGGCTTCAATGCAATCTAAAGTATCCCTTCTCAGATTCCCCCAAAACAGTGCTACCTTACTGCTCCATGTAAAGAATCATGTAATTGTGTGAGGTGAATTCACGTATCACAAAGTAGTTTCAGAAAGCTTCTTTCTAGTTTTTATCTGAGGATATTTACTTTGTCATTGTAGGCTTCAGTGCGATCCAAAATATCCCTTCTCAGATTCTTCAAAAAGAGTGCCACCAAACTGCTCCAAGAAAGGAATCATGTAACACTATGAGATGAATTAACACATCAGAAAGCTTTTATTCAGAAAGCTTCTTCTAGTTTTTATATGTGGATATTTCCTTTGTCACCAAAATGTTCAATGCAGTCTGAAATATCCCTTTGCAGATTCCATGAAAACTGTGTTCCCAAACTGCTCAAACAGAAGTACTGTGTAACTCATTGAAATGAATTAACACATCAGAAAGCCATCACTCAGAAAGCTTCTTTGTAGTTTTTATCTGAGGATATTGCCTTTTTCACCGTAGGCCTCAATACACTCCCAATTATCCCTTTTAGGATTCCACTAAAACAGTGTAAGTAACTGCTCCAAAGCAAGAAAGGTGTAACTCTGTGAAATCAATTCACACATCACAAATAACTTTCCCAGAAGATTTCTTTCTAGTTTTTATCTGAGAATATTTCCTTTGTCTCCTTAGGCTTCAATGCGATTCAAAATATCCCTTCTCAGGTTCCCCGGAAACACTGATACCAAACTGCTCCTTGAAAAGAATTGTGTAAGTCTGTGTGATGAATTCTCAAGTCAGAAAGCAGTTTCTCAAAAAGCTTCTTTCTGTTTTATGTCTCAGGATATTTCCTTTGTCACAATAACCTTCAATGTTCTCCTAAATATCCCATTACTGATTCCAAGAGAGCAGTGTTAGCAAACTGCTGAATGAAAAGAATGGTGTAACTCTATGAGATGAATTCACACATCAAAAAGCACTTTCTCAGAAATCTTCTTTTTGGTTTTTTATGAGGATATTTCCTTTGTCACCATAGGCTGCAATGTGCTCCCTAATATCCTATTGCATATTACACAAAAACAGTGTTACCAAACTGATACACGATAAGAAAGGTTCACCTCTGTGAGGTAAATTCACACATCACAAAGAACTTTCTCAGAGAGCTTGTTTCTAGTTTTTATCTGAGGATATTTTCTTTGTCACCATTGGCTTCAAAGTGATCCAAAATATCCTCTCTCAGATTCCACAAAAGGAGTGCTAACAAACTGATCCATGAAAAGCATCGTGCAATGCTGTGAGATGAATTAACACATCACAAACTGATATATCAGAAAGCTTCTTTCTAGTTTTTATATGAGGATATTTCCATTGTCTCCGTATGCTTCATTGCAGTCTGATATATCCCATAGCAGATTCCAAGAAAACCATGTTAGCAAACTGTTCAATGAAAAGAACAGTTTAACTCTGTGAGATAAAACCACACATCACTAAGGAGTTTCACAGAGGCTTCTTTCTAATTTTAATCTGAGGGTATTTCCTTTTCACTGTAGACTTAAATGCAATTCAAATTATGCCATCTCAGA
>NW_012108475.1:245759-259658 GCF_000951045.1 Mandrillus leucophaeus | reverse complement strand
ATTCAAAATATCCCTTCTCAGGTTCCCCGGAAACACTGATACCAAACTGCTCCTTGAAAAGAATTGTGTAAGTCTGTGTGATGAATTCTCAAGTCAGAAAGCAGTTTCTCAAAAAGCTTCTTTCTGTTTTATGTCTCAGGATATTTCCTTTGTCACAATAACCTTCAATGTTCTCCTAAATATCCCATTACTGATTCCAAGAGAGCAGTGTTAGCAAACTGCTGAATGAAAAGAATGGTGTAACTCTATGAGATGAATTCACACATCAAAAAGCACTTTCTCAGAAATCTTCTTTTTGGTTTTTTATGAGGATATTTCCTTTGTCACCATAGGCTGCAATGTGCTCCCTAATATCCTATTGCATATTACACAAAAACAGTGTTACCAAACTGATACACGATAAGAAAGGTTCACCTCTGTGAGGTAAATTCACACATCACAAAGAACTTTCTCAGAGAGCTTGTTTCTAGTTTTTATCTGAGGATATTTTCTTTGTCACCATTGGCTTCAAAGTGATCCAAAATATCCTCTCTCAGATTCCACAAAAGGAGTGCTAACAAACTGATCCATGAAAAGCATCGTGCAATGCTGTGAGATGAATTAACACATCACAAACTGATATATCAGAAAGCTTCTTTCTAGTTTTTATATGAGGATATTTCCATTGTCTCCGTATGCTTCATTGCAGTCTGATATATCCCATAGCAGATTCCAAGAAAACCATGTTAGCAAACTGTTCAATGAAAAGAACAGTTTAACTCTGTGAGATAAAACCACACATCACTAAGGAGTTTCACAGAGGCTTCTTTCTAATTTTAATCTGAGGGTATTTCCTTTTCACTGTAGACTTAAATGCAATTCAAATTATGCCATCTCAGATCCCCGAAAAATATTGCTACCAAACAACTCCATAAAAACTGAGGTGTAACTCTGAGAGATGAATTCACACTTCTCAAAGCTGTTTCTCAGAAAGCTTCCTTGTAGTTTTTTCTCAGAATTTATATCTTTTTAGACCATAATCCTCAATGTGCTATGGAATACCCCATTGCAGATTCCACGAAAAAAGTGTTGGCAAACTTCTCAAAGAAAAGAAAGGTGTAACTCTGTGAGATGAATTCACACATCCCAAAGCAGTTTCACAGAAAGCTTCTTTTTGGTTTTTATCTGAGGATAATTCCTTTGTCACTATTGGCTTCAATATACTCCCAAATAGCCTATTGCAGATTCCATGAAAACAATGTTATCAATCTGCTCAATGAAAAGAACGGCGTGTCTCTGTATGATGAATACACACATCACAAAGCAGTTTCTCAGAAAGCTTCTTTCTAGTTTTTATCTGAGGATATTTCCTTGTTTACTATAGGCCTCAATGCACTCCCAAATATCCCTTTGCAGATTCCACGAAAATGGTGTTAGCTAGTTGCTCCATGAAAAGAAAGGTGTAAATCTGTGAGATTAATTCAAACACCTCAAAGAACTTTCTCAGAAAACATCTTTCTAGTTTTCATCTGAGGTTATTTCCTTTGACACAATAGGCTTCAACGTGATCCAAAATATCCCTCCTGAGATTCCACCAAAACAGTGGTACGAAACTGAACCATGAAAAGAATCATGAAACTCTGTGAATTGAGTTAACACATCACAATGCAGTTTCTCAGAAAGCTTCTTTCTAGTTATTATCTGAAGATAATTCCTTTGTTACCATAAGTTTCAATGTGCTCCAAAATATCCCACTGCAGATTCCAAGAAAACAGTGTTAGCAAACTGCTCAATGAAAAGAACAGTGTAACTCTGTAAGATTAATTCACACATCATGAAGCAGTTTCTCAGAAAGCTTCTTTCTAGTTTTTATCTATGAATAATTCCTTTTCCACCATAGACCTCAATGCGCTCCAAAGTATCCCTTCGCACATTTCACAAAAACAGTGTTAACAAACTGCTCCATGAAAAGAAAGGTGTAACTCTGTGAGATGAATTCACACATCACAAAAAACTTTCTCAGAAAGCTTCTTTCTAGTTTCTATATGAGGATTTCTATATGAGGATATTTCATTTGTCACTATACTCTTCAATGCGATCCGAAGAATCCCTTCTCAAATTCCCCAAAAACAGTGTTACCAAACTGATCCATGAAAGGAATCATGTAACTCTGTGAGATGAATTCATACATCACAAAGCAGTTTCTCAGAAAATTTCTTTTTGCTTTTTTTCTGAGGGTATTTCATTTGTCACCATATGTTTCAAACCACTCCCAAATATCCTAACGCAGATTCCATGAAAACAGTGTTAGCAAACTGCTCCAAGAAAGAAATCATGTAACTCTTTGAGATTAATTCATGTATCACAAGGAAGTTTCTCAAAAAGCTTCTTTTAAATTTATATCTCAGGATATTTCCTTTGTCACCATAAGATTCAATGGAATCCAAAATATCCCTTCTCAGATTCCCCATAAACAATGCTACTAAAATGATCCATGAATAGAAAAGTGTAAGTCTGTGAGATAAATTAACACATCACAAAATGGTTTCTCAGAAAGCTGCTTTCAAGTTTTATTCTGAGTATATTTTCTTTGTTCACCATAGGCCTCAAAGCACTCGTGAATATCCCTTTGCAGATTCCGCGAAAATAGTGTTAGCAAGCTGTTCCATGAAAACAAAGGTGTAAATCTGTGAGATGAATTCACACATCACAAAGCAGTTTCTCATAAATCTTCTCTTAGTTTTATCTATGAGGCTATTTCCTTTGTCACCATAGGCTCCAAGGCGTTCCCAAATATCCTATTGCAGATCCCACGAAAACAGTTTTATCAAACTGGTGAAAGGAAAAAGTCGTGTAATTCTGTGAGATGAATTCACACATCACAAAGAAATTTCTCAGAAAGCTTATTTCTAGTTTCTATCTGAGGATATTTCCTTTGTAACCATAGGCTTCAATGCAATTCAAATATTCCCTCTCAGATTCCCCAAAAACAGTAATACCAAATGCTCCATGAAAAGCTTTGTATAACTCTGTGAGATGAACTCACACATCACAAAGCAGTTTCTCTGAAAGCTTCTTTCTAGTTTTTATCTGAGGATATTTCCTTTTTCACCATAGGCCTCAATGCACTCCCAAATATTACTTTGCAGATTCCACGAAAACAGTGTTGGCAAACTGCTCCATGAAAAGAAGGTTTTTACTGTGTGAGATGAATACACACATCACAAAGAAGTTTCTCAGAAAGCTTCTTTCTAGTTTGTATCTGATTATATTTCCTTTGTCAGCATAGGCATCAATGTGATCCAAAATATCCCTTCTCAGATTCCCCCAAAACAGTGCTACCAAACTGTTCCATGAAAAGAGTGGTGTAACTCTGTGAGATGAATTCACAAATCACAAAGCATCTTCTCAGAAAGCTTCTTTCTAGTTTTTGTCGGGGGATATTTGCTTTTTCCCCATAGGTCTCAATGCACTCACGAATATCTCTTTGCATATTACACGAAAATAGTGTTAGCCAACTGCTCCATGAAAAGAAAAGTGTAAATTGATGAGGAGAATTCACACATAACAAAGCAGTTTCTCAGAAAGCTTCTTTTTGGTTTTCATCTGAGGATAATTCCTTTGTCCCCATAGACTTCAATGCACTCCCAAATATCCTATTGCAGATTCCCCAAAAATAGTGCTACCATATTGCTCCATGAAAAGAATGGTGTAACTCTGAGAAATGAATTCACACATCACAGAGGTTTATCTCAGTAGGTTTCTTACCAGTTTTTATATGAGGATATTTCCTTTTTCACCATATTCCTATATGCGCTCCTGAATATAGCATTGCAGATTCCACGTAAAAAGTGTTAGCAAACTTCTCAGTGAAAAGAACGGCGTAAGTTTGTGAGAAGAATTCACACATCACAAAGCAGTTTCACAGAAATCTTCTTTTTGGTTTTTCTCTGACGATATTTCCTTCATCACCAGAGGCTTCAATATGCTCCAAAATATCCTACTGCAGATTTCACAAAAACACTGTTATCAAACTGCTCAGTGAAACAATGGTGTACCTCTGTAAGATGAACTCACACATCACAAAGCAGTTTCTCAGGAAGCTTCTTTCTATTTTTTTTGTGAGAGTATTTCTTATTTCACCATAGGCCTCAATGTGCTCCCAAATAACCCTTGGCAGATTCCATGAAAAGAGTGTTATTATACTACTCCATGAAAAGAAAGGTGCAACTGTGTGAGATGAATTCACACATCACAAACAATTTTCTCAGAAACATTCTCTCTAGTTTTTATCTGATGATATTTCCTTTGTCACCAAAGGCTTCAATGCGATCCAAAATATCCATTATCTGATTCCACAAAAACAGTGCTACCAAACTGCTCCATGAAAATAATTGTGTAACTCTGTGATATAAATTCACGAATCAAAAAGATGTTTTACAGAAAGATTCTTTCTAGTTTTTATATGAGGATATTTCCTTTGTCACCATAAGCTTCAATGAGCTGTGAAATATCCCATTTCAGATTCCTAGAAAACAGTGTTTGCAAACTGATCAATTAAAAGAACACTGTTACTCTGTGAGATGAATTCACTAATCACAAAGCAGTTTCTCAGAAATATTCTTTTTGACTTTTATCTGAGGATATTTCCTTTGTCTTCAAAGGCATCAATGCCCTACAAAACATCCTGTTGCAGATTTCGCGAAAACAGAGTTAAGAAACTTCTCCATGAAAAGAAAGGTGTTACACTGTGAGATGAATACACACATCACAAATAAGTTTCTCAGAAAGCTTCTTTCTAGTTTTTATCTGATTTTATTTCCTTTGTCACCATAGTCTTTAATGTGATCCAAAATATCCCCTCTCAGATTCACCAAAATCAGTGCTACCAAAATGCCATGAAAAGAATCATGTAACCCAGTGAGACGAATTCACAAATCACAAAGCAGTTTCTCAGAAAGCTTCTTTTTGGTTTTTGTCTGAGGATGTTCCCTTTGTCACCAAAGGCTTCAAGGCATGCCCAAATATCCTATTGCAGATTTCACAAAAACAGTGTTAGCAAACTGTTCCAAGAAAAGAATTGTGTAGCTACATGAGATGAATTCACACATCACAAAGAAGTTTCTCAGAAAGCTTCTTCCTAGCTTTTATTTGGGCATAGTTCCTATGTTACTGCAGGCTTCAATGCATTCCAAAATATCCCTTCTCAGATTCCCCAAAAACAGAGCTACCAAACTGTTACAGAAACAGAATGGTGTAACTCTGTGCTATGAATTCATGCATCACACATCACATATCTGTTTCTCAGAAAGCTTCTTTCTAGTTTTTATCTGAGGATATTTCCTTTCTCACCACAGGCCTCAATGTGCTCTGAAATATCACTTTGCAGATTCCAGGAAATCTGTTAGCAAACTACTTCATGAAGAGAAAGGTGTAACTGTGTGTGATGAATTCACACATCACAAAGCAGTTTCTCATAAAGCCTCTTTCTAGATTTTATCTGAGTTTTTCCTTTGTCACCATAGGCTTCAATGCAATCCAAAATACCCCTTCTCATATTCCCCAAAAACAGTGCTACCAAACTGCTACATCAAAAGGAACGTGTAACTCTGTGAGATGAATTCACAAATCACAAAGCAGTTTCTCAGAAAGCTTCTTACTAGTTTTTGTCTGAGGATATTTCCTTTATCACTGTAAGCTTCAATGTACTCTGAAAGATCCCATTGCAGATTCCAACAAACCAGTGTTAGCAAACTGCCCAGTGAGAAGAACAGTGTAACTCTGTGAGATGAATTCACGCATCACAAAGCAGTTTCTCAGAGAGCTTCTTTTCGGTTTTTATTTGAGAATATTTCTTTCTTCACTACAGGCCTGAATGCACTCCCAAATATCCCTTGGCAGATTCTGGGGAAACAGGGTTAGCAAACTGCACCACGAAAAGAATGGTGTAACTCTGTGAGATGAATTCAAACATCACAAAAAACTTTCTCAGAAAGCTTCTCTCTGATTTTTATCTGAGAGTATTTCCTTTGTCACCATAGGCTTCAATGTGATCCAAATTATCCCTTCTCAGATTCCCCAAAAACAGTGCTACCAAACTTCTGCATGAAAAGAATTGCATAACTCTGAGAGATGAATTCACAAATCGCAAAGTACTTTCTCAGTATGCTTCTTTCTAGTTTTGTCTGAGGATATTTCTTTTTTCACCTTTTGCCTCAACGTGCTCACGAATATCCCCTTGTAGAATCCAGGAAAATAGTGTTAACAAACTGCTCCATTAAAAGAAGTAAACCTGAGTTTATTTCCTTTGTCACCCTAGGTTTCAATGCTATCCAAATTATCCCTTATCAAATTAATCAAAAGCCATGCTTCGTATCTGATGCATGAAAAGAGTCATGTATCTCTGTGAGATGAATTAACACATCATGAAGTGGTTTCTGAGAAAGCTTCACTCTAGTGTTTATATTAAGTTATTTCCTTTGTCACCATCAGGTTCAATGTACTCTGAAGTATGCCCTTGCAGAATCCAAGTAAACTGTGCTAGAAGACTGCTCAATGAAAAGAACAGTGTAATGCTGTGAGATGAATTCACACATCACAAAGTACTTCCTCAGAAAGCTTCTTCCTTGTTTTAATTAGAGGATATTTCCTTTCTCACCATAGGCCTCAATGCACTCCAAAATATCTTTGCAGATTCCACAAAAACAGTGTTAGCAAACTGCTCCATAAAAAGAAAGATGTAACTATCTGAGATGAATTTACAAATCACCAAGCAATTTCTCAGAAAGTTTGTTTCTAATTTTGGTCTGATGATATTTCCTTTGTCACCATCAGCCTCAATGTGCTCTGAGATATCCCATTCCAGATTCCAAGAAAACGGTGTTAGCAAATTACACAATGAAAAGAACAGTGTAACTCCGTGAGGTGAATTCACATATTACAAATTAGTTTCTCAGAAAGCTTCTTTCTAGTTTTTATCTCAGGATATTTCCTTTTTCATAATAGGCCTCAATGTGCTCATGGATAGCTTTGCAGATTCCATGAAAATAGTGTTAGCAAACTGCTCCATGAAAAGAAAGGTGTAAATCTCTGAGATGAATTCACACATCACAAAACAGTTTCTCAGAAGGTTTCTTTTTGGTTTTTGTCTGAGGATATTTCCTTTGTCACCATCAGCTTCAATGCACTCCCAAATATCCTGTTGCAGATGCCCCAAAAACAGTGCTACCAAGCTGCTCATGATAAGAATTGTGTAACTCTGTGAGTTGAATTAAGACATCACAAAGCAGTTTATCAGAAAGTTTCTTTCTAGTTTTTATATTAGGATATTTCCTTTGTCACCATAAGCTTCAATGCACTCCAAAATATCCCATTGCGGATTCCAAGAAAACAGTGCTACCAAACTGCTCCATGAAAAGAATCATGTAACACTGTGAGATTAATTCACATATCACAAAGCAGTTTCTCAGAAAACTTCTTTCTAGTTTTTGTCCAAGGATATTTCTTTTTTCATAATAGGCCTCAATGCACTCATGAATATCTTTGCAGATTCCACAAAAATACTATTAGCAAACTGCTCCATGAAAAGAAAGGTGTAAATCTCTGAGACGAATTCACACATCTCAAAGCAGTTTCTTAGAAAGTTTCTTTTTGGTTTTTGTCTGAGGATATTTAGTTCGTCACCATAGGCTTCAATGCACTCCCAAATATCCTATTGTAGATTCCCCAAAAACAGTGCTACCAAATGGATCCATGATAAATATCGTGTAACTCTGTGAGATGAATTAACACATCACCAAGCAGTTTCTCAGAAAACTTCTTTGTAGTTTTTATATGAGGATATTTCATTTGTCACCATAAGCCACAATGAGCTCCGAAATATCTGATCCGATTGCAGATGCCAAGAAAAGAGTGTTCACAAACTATTCAACAAAAGCAACATTGTCCCTCTCTGAGATGAATTCACACATCCCAAAGCAGTTTCTCAGAAAGTTCCTTTCTAGTTTTTTTCTGAGGATATTTCCTTTGTCACCATAGGCTTCAATGCAATTCCAAATATCCCTTCTCCAATTCCCCAAAAACAGTGCTAATAAACTTCGTAATGAAAAGTGTGGTGTAACTCTGTGAGATGAATTCTCACATCACAAAACTGTTTCTCAGAAAGCTTCTTTGTACTTTTTATCTGAGGATAAATCCTTTTTCACCATATTCCTCAATGAGCTCCCGAATATCCCTTCACAGATTCCACGAAAACAGTTTTAGCAAACTGCTCCAAGAAAAGAATTGTGCTACTCTATGAGATGAATGCACACATCACAAAGCAGTTTCTCAGAAACCTTCTATCTAGTTTTTATCTGAGAATATTCCATTTGTCACCATAGTCTTCAATATGATCCAAAATATGCCTTCTCAGATTCCCCAATAACAGTGCTACTAAGCTTCTCCATGGAAAGAATTGTGTAAGTCTAGATTAACTCACAAGTCAGAAAGCAGTTTCATAGAAAGCTTCTTTCTAGATTTTGCCTGAGAATATTTCCTTTGATACCATAGGCTTCAATGTGCTCCCAAATATCCTATAGCAGATTCCATGAAAACAGTTTTACCAAACTACTCCAAGAAAAGAATCATGCCACTTAGTGAGATGAATACACAGGTCACAAAGAAGTTTATCAGAAAGCTTCTTCCTAGTCTTTATCTGAGGGTATTTCGTATTTCACCATAGGCTTCAAGGTAATCAAAAGTATTCCCTCTCACATTCCCCAAAAACAGTGCTATTAAACTTCTCCATGAAAGAATGGTGTAACTCTGTGGGATGAATTCAGAAAACACAAAGCAATTTCTCAGAACGCTTCTTTTTAGTTTTTTTATGAGGATATTTCCTTTGTCACCATAACATTCAATGTGCTCTGAAATATCTGATTGCAGGTCCCAAGAAAACAGTGTTAGCAAACTGCTGAATAAAAAAAACATTGTAACTCTCTGAGATGAATTCACACATCACAAAGCAGTTTCTCAGAAAACTTCTTTCTAGTTTTTATGTGAGGATATATCCTTTTTCACCATAGACCCCAATATGCTCCCCAATATCAATTTACAGATTCCACGAAAGCAGTGTTAGCAAAATGCTCCTTGAAAGGAAACCTGTAACTCTATGAGATGAAGTCACACATCATGATGCAGTTTCTCAGAAAGCTTCTTTCTAGTTTTGATCTGAGGATATTTCTTTTGTCACTGTAGGCTTCAAAGCGATCAAAAATATCCCTCCTCAGATTTTGCAATAACAGTGCTACCAAACTGATCCATGAAAAGTATCCTGTACCTCTGTGAGATCAATAATCCCATCACAAATCAGTTTCTCAGAAATACTTTTTGTAGTTTTTTTTATGAGAATATTTCCTTTGTCACCATAAAGTCCAATGCACTTCCAAATATACCATTGCAGATTCCAATAAAAGAGTGTTGACAAACTCCTCAATGAAAAGAACAGTGTAACTCTGTGAGATGAATTCACACATCACAAATCAGTTTCTCATTAAGCTTCTTTCTAGTTTTTTCTAAGGATATTTCTCTTTCCACTGTAGTCCACCATTTGCTCTGAAATATCCCTTTGCAGGTTAGATGCTAACAGCATTAGCAAACTACTCCACAAAAAGAAGGGTGTAATTCTGTGAGATGTATTCACACATCACAAAACTGTTTCTCATAAAGTTTCTTTCTAGTTATTATCTGAGGATATTTCCTTTTTCACCATATTTCTCACTGTACTCCCAAATTCCCCTTTTGCAGATTCCATGAAAAAAGTGTTACCAAACTTCTCAATGAAAGCAAAGGTGTAAATCTGTGAGATGAATTCACGCATCACAAAGCAGTTTCACAGAAGGCTTCTTTTGGTTTTTATCTGGGGATATTTCCTTTGTCACCATAAGCTTCAATACACTACCAAATATCCTATCGCGGATTCCATGAAAACAATGTTATCAATCTGCTCAATGAAAACAATGGTGTAAATATGTGAGAAGAACTCACACACAACAAAGCAGTTTTTCAGAAAGCTACTTTCTAGTTTTTATCTCAGGATATTTCGTTTTTCACTACAGACCTCAATGTGCTCCCAAATATTTCTTTGCAGATTCCACAAAAAACAGTGCTAGCAAACTGTTGCATGAAACTTAAGGTGTAACTCTGGGACATGAATTCACAAATCACATAGCAGATCCTCAGAAAGCTACTTTTTGGTTTTTATCTTAGGATATTTCCTTTGTCACCATAGACTTCAATGTACTCCCAAATATCCTACTGCAGATTTCTCAAAAACATTCTTATGAAACTGCTCAATAAAAAGAATGGTGTACTCTGTGAGTTCACACATCAAAAAGAACAGTCTCAGAAAGCTTATTTCTAGTTATTATCTGAGGATATTTGCTATGCCACCATAGGCTTCAATACGATCCCAAATATCCGTTCTCAGATTCCCCAAAAACAGTGCTACCAAACTGATACATGGAAAGAATCGTGTAACTCTGTGGGATGAATTAACACATCACAAAGCAGTTTGTCAGAAAGCTTCTATCTATTTTTTCTATGAGGATTTTTCCTATGTCACCATAAGCTTCAGTGTGCTCTGAAATATCCAGTTGCAGAATCCAAGAAAACAGTGTTAGCAAATTGGTCAATGAAAAGAACACTGTAACACTGTGAGATGAATTCACACATCAAAAAGCAGCTTCTCAGAAAGCTTCTTTCTAGTTTTTAACTGAGGATATTTCCTTTTACCCCATAGGCCTCAATGCACTCCCATATATCCCTTTGCAGATTCTGTGAAAACAGTGTTAGAAAACTGCTCAATGTAAAGAATGGTGTGACTCTGTGAGATAAATTCACACATCACAAAGTGATTTCTGAGGAAGGTTCTTTCCAGTTTTCTTCTGAGGAAATATTGTTTTTCAACATAGCACTCAATAAGCTCCCAAATATCCAATTGCAGAGAGGTGTAATACTTTGTCATGAATTCACACATCACCAAGAAGTTTCTCAGAAAGCTTCTTTCTACTTTTATCAGAGGATATTTCCTTTGTCACCATAGGCTTCAATGTGATCCAAAATATCCCTTCTCAGTTTGCCCAAAACCAGTTTTACAAATCGGATCCATGCAAAGAATCTTGTAACTTTGTGAGCTGAATTAAACATCACAAAGCAGTTTCTCTGAAAGCTTCTCTCTACTTCTTATATGAGGATACTTCCTTTGTCACCCTCAGCTTCAATGACCTCCAAAATATCAGATTACAGAACCCAAGAAAACAGTGTTAGCAAACTGCTCTAAGAAAAGAACAGTGTAACTCTGGGAGATGAATACCCACATTGCAAGCAGTTTCTCACAAAGCTTTTTTCTCGTTTTTATCTGAGGTTATTTCCATTTTCACTATAGGCCTCAAGGTGCTCCCAAATATCACTTTACAGATTCCACAAAAACGGTGTTAGCAAACTGCTCCATGAAGAGAAAGGTGTAACTCTATGAGAGGAATTCCCACATCACAACGAACTTTCTCAGAAAGCTTCTTTGTAGTTGTTATCTGAGGTTATTTCCTTTGTATAGGCTTCAATTGTATATTATATAGGCTTCAATGTGATTCAAATTATCCCTTCTCAGATTCCCCAAAAACAGTGCTATGAAACTGCTCCATGAAAAGAGTGGTGTAACTCAGTGAGATGAATTCACACGTCACAAAACAGTATCTCAGAAAGCTTCTTTCAAGTTTTTTTCAGAGGATATTTCCTTTTTCACCATAGGCCTCAATTCGCTCCCAAATATCCCTTGGTAGATTCCAAGAAAATAGTGTTAGCAAACTGATCCATGAAAAGAAAGGTGTTACTCTGTGAGATGAATACATACATCACCAAGCAGTTTCTCAGAAAGCTACTTTCTAGTTTTTGCCTGAGGATATTCCCTTTGTCACCGTAAGCTTCAACGTGCTCTGAAATATCCCATTGCTGATTCCACGAAAACTGTATTAGAAAACTGCTCAATTAAAAGAACAGTGTAACTCTGTGAGATGAATTCACACATCACAAAGCAGTTTCTCAGAAAGCTTGTTTTTAGTTTTTATCTGAGGATATTTCCTTTTTCACCATAAACTTCAATGCACTCTGAAATATCCAATTGCAGATTCCAACAAAACAGGATAGCAAACTGCTCAATGAAAAGAATAGTGTAACTCTCTGAGGTGAAGTCACTCATCACAAAGCAGATTCTCAGAAAGCTTCTTTCTAGTTTTTATCTGAGGATATTTCCTTTTTCACCATAGCCCTCAAAGTGCTTCCAAATATCCCTTCACAGATTCCATGAAAACAGTATTATCAAACAGCTCAATGAAAACAATGGTGTAAACCTGTGACATGAATTCACACAGTGCAAAGCAGTTTCTCATAAAGATATTTTCTATTTTTTATCTGAGGATATTTCCTTTGTCACCATAGTCTTCAATGCGATCCAAAGTATCCCTTCTCAGATTCCCCAAAAACAGTGCTACCAAACTGCTCCATGAAAAGAATTATGTAGCTTTGTGAGATGAATCCACAAATCACAAAACAGTTTCTCAGAAAGCTTCTTTCTAGTTTTTGTCTGAGGATATTTCCTTTGTCAACATAAGCTTCAATGCGCTCCAAAATATCATATTGTAGATTCCAAGAAAACAGTGTTGACAAACTGCTAAATGAGAGACGAGTGTACCTCTGTGAGACGAATTCGCAAATCACAAAGCAGTTTCTCATATTGTAGATTCCAAGAAAACAGTGTTGACAAACTGCTAAATGAGAGACGAGTGTACCTCTGTGAGACGAATTCGCAAATCACAAAGCAGTTTCTCAGAAAGCATATTTTTGGTTTTTATCTGAGGATATTTCCTGTGTCAACATTGACTTCAATGTGCTCCCAAATATCCTATTGCAGATTCCATGAAAACAGTGTTATCAAACTGCTCAGTGAAAGGAATGGTGTATCTCTGTGTGGTGAATTCACACGTCACAAGGCCATTTATCAGAAGGCTTCTTCCTAGTTTGTATCTGAAGATATTTACTTTTTCACTATAGGCCTCAATGCCCTCCGAAATATCCTTTGCCAATTCCAGGAAAAGAGTGTTAGGAAACTGCTTCATGAAAAGAAAGGTGTAACACTGTGTAATGAATTCACACATCACAAAGCCGTTCATCAGAAGGTTTTTTTCTAGTTTGTATGTTGGGATATTTCCTTTTTCACTATAGACCTCAATGTACTCCCAAATATCCCATTGCAGATTACAAGAAAGCAGTGTTACCAAACTGTTTGATGAAAAGAACAGTATACGTCTCAGACATGAATTCAAATGTCACAAAGCACTTTCTCAGAAAGCTTCTTTCTAGTTTTTATCAGAGGATTTTTACTCTTTCACCATAGGCATCAATGCGCTTCCAAATATCCCTTTGCTGATTCCACGATAACTGTGTTAGCAAACTTTTCTATGAAAAGAAAGGTGTAACTCTGTTGGATGAATTCACACATCACATAGAACTTTCTCAGAAAGCTTCTTTCTAGTTTTTATCTGAGGATATTTCCTTTGTCACCATAGGTTTCAACGTGATCCAAAATATCCTTTCTCTGAATACCCAAAAACACTGTTTTTATTTTGTTTTTTGTTTTTGTTTTTGTTTTTGTTTCTGAGATGGAGTCTTGCTCTGTGCCCCAGGCTGGAGTGCAGTGGTGGGATCCCAGCTTACTGCAAGCTCCGCCCCTCAGGTTCATGCCATTCTCCTGCCTCAGCCTCCTGAGTAGCTGGGACTACAGGCACCCGCCACCATGCCCGGCTAGTTTTTTGTATTTTTTTTTTAGTATAGAAGGGGTTTCATGGTGTTAGCCAGGATGGTCTCGATCTCCTGACCTTGTGATCC
>NW_012108475.1:236104-239121 GCF_000951045.1 Mandrillus leucophaeus | reverse complement strand
ATCCAAAATTTCCCTTCTCAGATTCCCCAAAAACAGTGTTATGAAACTGCTCCATGAAAAGTATCGTGTAACTCTGTGAAATGAATTCACAAATCACAAAGCAGTTTCTCAAATATCTTCTTTCTAGTTTCTGTCTGAGGGTATTTCCTTTTACACCATAGGCCTCAAGGTGCTAGCGAATATCACTTCGGAGATTCCACAAAAACAGTGTTAGCAAACTGCTCCATGAATAGAATCATGTAAATCTGTGAGATGAACTCACATAATACAAAGCAGTTTCTGAGAAAGCTTCTTTTTGGTTTTTGTCTGAAGATATTTCCTTTGTCACCATAGGCTTCAATGCGCTCCCAAATATCCTAAGCAGAGTCCACGAAAACCGTGTTATCAAACTGCTCAATGGAAACAGCAGTGTATGTGTGTGAGACGAAATCACACATCCAAAATTAGTTTCTCAGAAAGCTTCTTTCTAGTTTTTATCTGAGGATATTTCCTTTTTCACCATAATACTCAATGCACTCCCATATATCACTCTTCAGATTCCACCAAAATAATGTATGCAAACTGCAACATGAAAAGAAAGGTGAAACTCTGTGAGATGAATTCACACATCACAAAGAAGTTTACCAGAAAGTTTCTTTCTAGATTTTATCTGAGGATATTTCTTTTGTCACCATAGGCTTCAATGCATTCCAAAATATCCTTTCTCAGATTCCTCAAAAACAGTGCTACCAAACTGCTCCATGAAAAGAATGGTGTAACTCTGTAAGAACAATTCATAAATCACCACATAGTTTCTCAGAAAGCATCTTTCTAGTTTTTGTCTTAGGATATTTCCTTTTTCACCATTTGCCTCAATGCACTTGTGAATATCCCTTTACAGATTCCATGAAAATAGTGTTAGCAAACTCCTCCATGAAAAGAAAGGTGTAAATCTGTGAAATGAATTCACACATCACAAAGCAGTTTCTCAGAAAGCTTCTTTTTGGTTTTTGTCTGAGGATATTTCGTTTGTCACCATAAGCTTCAATGCACTCCCAAATATCCCTTCTCAAAAAACACAAAAACAGTGATGCCAAAGTCCTCCCTCCACAAAAACGTTTAGCAATGTGAGATGAATGCACACATTGGAAAGGATTTTCTCCAGAGGCTTCTCTGCAGTTTTTACCTGGAGATTTTTTTTTCACCTTAGGCCTCTATGTGCTCCCAAATATCCCTTTGCAGATTCCATAAAAACAAGTGTTACCAAACTGCTCAAAAAAACAAAGGTGTAACTCTGTGTGATGAATTTACCAATCACAAAGAAATTTCTCAGAAATCTTCTTTCTAGTTTTTATTTCAGGATATTTCCTTTTCCACCAGTGGCTTCCATGTGCTCCCAAATATCCCTTCTTATATCCCACAAAAACAGTGATGCCAAACTGCGCTCTAAAAAGAAAGCTTTACTTCTATGAGATGAATGCACACATCACAAAGGATTTATCAGAAACTTTCTCCCCGGTTTTTACGTGAAGATATTTCCTTTTTCAACCTTGGCCTCTATCCGCTCCAAGATATCCCTTTGCATATTCCACAAAAACAGTGCTACCAAACTGCTCAATGAAAGAAAGATATAACTCTGTGAGATGAATTCACCCATCACAAAACAGTCTCTCAGCAAGCTTCTTTCTAGTTTGTATCTCAGGGTATTTCATTTTTCACTATAGGCTCCTCTGTGCTCTGAATATCCCTTTGTAGATTAAATAAAAACAGGGTTACCAAATTGTTCAATGAAAAGAATGGTTTAACTCTGGGATTTGAATTCACCCATCACAAAGAAATTTCTCAAAATGCTCCTTTCTAGTTTTTATCTGTGCATATTAACTTTTCCACCATTGGCCTCAATACACTCCCAAATATCCCTTCTCAAACACCAGAAAAAGAGTGATGCCAAACTGCTGAATCAACAAAATGGTTTATCTCTATGAGTGAATACACACATCACAAAACTGCTTCTCAAAAACCTTCTATCCAGTTTTTATCTGAAGATATTTCTTTTTTCACCATAGGCCTATATGGGCTCCTGGAAGTCCCTTTGCAGATCCCCAAAAACAGTGGTACCGAATTGCTCAGTGAAAAGAAAGGTGCAACTCTGTGAGATGAATTCACTCATCACAAAGCCGTTTCTCAGAAAGCTTCTTTCTAGCTTTTGCCTGAGAATATTTCCTTTTTCACCATAGGCTTCAATGTGCTCCCAAATATCCTATTTCAGTTTCCACAAAAACAGTGTTATCAAACTGCTCAATGAAAACAACAGTGTATCACTATGAGATGAATGCACACGTCCAAAAGTAGTTTCTCAGAAAACTTCTTTCTAGTTTTTATCTGAGGATATTTCATTTTTCACCATAGGTGTCAATGCACTCTGGAATATCGCATCTCAGATTCCACGAAGATAGTGTTAGCAAACTTCTTATTGAAAGAACGGTGTAATTCTGTGAAATGAATTCACACATTACAAAGAAATTTCTCAGAAAATTTCTTTGTAGATTTTATCTGAGGATATTTTCTTTGTTACCATAGGCTTCAATGTGATCCAAAATATTATTTCTCAGATTCCCCAAATACAGTGCTACCAAACTGCTCCACGAAAAGGATCATGTAACTCTGTGAGATGGATTCACAAATCACAAAGCATTTCTCAGAAAGCTTCTTTCTAGTTTTTCTTTGAGGATATTTCCTTTCTCAACGTTTGCCTCAATGCACTTGCGAATATCTCTTTGTGGATTCCACGAAAATAGTGTTAGGAAAACGCTCTATGAAAGGGAGGTGTAAATCTGTGAGTTGAATTCACACATCACAAAGCAGTTTCTCAGAATTTTTCTTTCTATTTATTTTCTGCAGATATTTCCTTTTTCTGTGTAGGCCTCAGTGCACTCCAAACTATCCCTTTGCAGATTCCATGAAAACCAAGCTAGGAAACTGCTCCATGAAAAGAAAGGTGTAACTCTGTGAGACGAATTCACATATCACAAAGAAAT
>NW_012108475.1:232628-234779 GCF_000951045.1 Mandrillus leucophaeus | reverse complement strand
GAATATCCCATTGCAGATTCCATTAAAAAAGTGTTAGCAACCTTCTCAATGAAAATAACTTGGTAACGCTGTGAGATTAATTCACACATCACAAAGCAGTTTCACAGAGAGCTTCTTTTTGATATTTATCTGAGGATATTTCCTATGTAACCATAGGCTTCGATGAGATTCAAAATATCCCTTGTCAGATTCCCCAAAAACGGTGTTACCGAAGTGCCCCATGAAAAGAGCGGTGTAACTCTGTGAGACGAATTCACAAAACACAAAGCAGTTTCTCAGAAGGCTTCTTTCTAGTTCTTTTCTGAGGATATTTGCCTCGTTACCTTAGGCTTCAATAATATCCAAAATATCCCTTCTCAGACTCCTCAAAAACAGTGCTACAAAACTGCTCTATGAAAAAAATGGTGTAACTCTGTGAGATGAATTGACACATAACAAAGTGGTTTCTCAGAAAGCTTCTTTTCAGCTTTTTTCTGAATATATTTTGTTTTTTACCATATTCCTCAATGAGCTCTGGAATATCCCATTGCAGATTCTAGGAAAAAAGTGTTAGCAAACTTCTCCATGAAAGGAACTTTATGACTCTGTGAGATGAATTGAAACATCACAAATCAGTTTCACAGAAAACTTCCTTTTGATTTTGATCTCAGGATATTTCCTTTGTCACAATAGACATCATTGCGCTCCCAAATATCCTATTGCAGACTCCAAGAAAACAGTGTTATCAAACTGCTCAATGAAAATAATAGTGTAACTCTGTGAGATAAATTCACACATTGCAAAGCAGTTTCTCAGAAAGTTTCTTTCTAGTTTTTATCTAAGGATATTTCCTTTTCATTATAGGCCTCAATGTTCTCACAAATATTCCTTCTCAGATTCCCCAAAACAGTGCTACCAAACTGCTCCATGAAAATAGTCTTGTTACTCTGTGAGATGAATTCACAAATCACAAAGAATTTTGTCAGGAAGTTTCTTACTAGTTTTTGTCTGGGGATATTTGCTTTGTCAACCTAAGCTTCAATGTACTCAGAAGTATCCCATTGCAGATTCCAAGAACACAGTGTTAGCAAACTCCTCATTGAAAACAGTGTAACTGTGTGAGATGAATTCACACATCAAAAAGCAGTTTCTAAGAAGACTTCTTTTTTGTTTTTATCTGAGGGTATTTCCTTTGTCACCATAGGTTTCAATGTGATCCAAATTATCCCTTCTCAGATTCCCCAAAAACAGTGCTACCAACTGCTCCACAAAAAGAATCATGTAACCTTGTGAGATGAATTAATACATCGCCAATCAGTTTCTCAGGAAGTTTCTTTCTAATATTTTTCTGAGGTTATTTCCTTTTCCACCCTAGCCTACAATGCACTCCCAAATACCCTTCTCAGACAGCACAAAACAGTCATACAAAAGTGCTCCCTCAACAGAAATTTTTAGCTCTGTGAGGTGAATGCACAAATCACAAAGGAGATTCTCAGAAAGCTTCTCTCCACTTTTTAACCTGAAAATATTCCCTTTATCACCGCTGGACTCTGGGCACTCCCGAATATCCCTTTGGAGATTCCACATAAACAGTGTTACTGAACTGCTCAATGAAAAGAAAGGTGTAACTCTGTGAGATGAATTCACCCAACACAAAGCAGTTTCACAGAAAGCTTCTTTCTAGTTTAAATCTGAAGATATTTCCTTTTCACTGTAGGCTTCAATGTGCTCCCAAATATCTCCTCTCATATACCACAAAACAGTGATGCCGAACTGCTCCATCAACAAAAAGTTTAAGCTCTATGAGATGAATACACACATCAAAAAACCACTTCTCGAAAATCTTCTCTCCAGTTTTTATCTGAAGTTATTTCCTTTTTCACCATAGACCTTTAGGAGCTCTCAAATATCCCTTTGCAGATTCCTTAAACGGAGTGCTAGCAAATTGCTCAAAGAAAAAAAATGGTGTAACTCGGTGTGATGAATTCACCCATCACAAACTAATTTCTCAGAAAATTTCTTTGTATTTTTTATCTCAGGATATTTCCTCTTCCACTGCAAAGTTCCGTGCACTCCCAAATAACCCTTCTCAGACACCACAAAAACAGTGCTACCAAACTGATCCATGAAAAGAATGCTGTAACACTGTGAGATGAATTAACGCATCACAAA
>NW_012108475.1:229281-229857 GCF_000951045.1 Mandrillus leucophaeus | reverse complement strand
TGAGATTAATTCACCCATCACAAAGAACTATCGCAGAAAGTTTCTTTCTAATTTTTATCTGAGGATATTTCCTTTGTCACCATAGGCTTCAATGCAATCCCAAATATCCTTTCTCAGATTCAACAAAAACAGTGCTACCAAACTGCTCCTTGAAAAGGATCGTGTAACTCTGTGAGATGAATTAACATATCACAGAGAAGTTTCTCACAAAGTTGTTTTCTAATTATTATTTGAGGATATTTCCTTTTTCACAATAGGCTTCAATGCACTCCCAAATATCCTATTTCAGATTAGATGAAAACAGTGTTAGCATACTGCTCAATGAAAAGAGCTGTGTAATTCTGTGAGATGAATTCACACATCACAAAACATTTTCTCAGCAAGCTTCTTTTTGTTTTTTATCTGATTATACTTCCTTTCTCACCATAGCACCATAGGCTTCAATGCACTCCCAAGTATCCCATTACAGATACCACGAAACCAGTGTTATCAGACTACCCAATGAAAACTACAGTGTATCTCTCTGAGATGAATTCACACATCACAAAGCAGTTTCTCAGACAATTTCTTTCTAGT
>NW_012108475.1:223169-225046 GCF_000951045.1 Mandrillus leucophaeus | reverse complement strand
AAAACAGTGTTATCAAATTGCTCAATGGAAACAACATTGTAACTAGGTGAGATGAATTCACACATCACAATGCAGTTTCTCAGAAATCTTTCTAGTTTTTAATTGAGGATATATCCTTTGTCTCCATAGTCTTCAAAGTGACCCAAAATATCCCTTCTCATATTCCCCAAAAACGGTGTTAAAAATCTATTCCATGAAAAGAATGGTGTAACTCTGTGAGATGAATCCACATATCACAAAGATGTTTCTCAGAAAACTTCTTTCTAGTTTTAATCTGAGGGTATTTCCTTTTTCATCATTTTAATCAATGTGCTCCCTAATATCCCATAGCAGATTAAACGAAAAAAGTGTTAGCAAACTTTTCAATGAAAAGAACGGTGTAACTCTGTGAGATGAATTCTCATATCACTAAGCAGTTTAACAGAAACCTTCTTTTTGGACTTTTATCTGCAGATATTTGCTTTATCACCATAGACTTCAATGCACTCTGAAATATCCTATTGCAGGTTGCATGAAAACAGTGTTTTCAAACTGCTCAATGAAAAGAACGGTGAAACACTGTAAGATGATTTCACACATCACAAAGCTGTTTTCCAGATGGATTCTTTCTGGATTTTATCTGAGTAAAGTTCATTTTTCACTATAGGCATCAAAGGGCTCCGGAATATCCCATTGCAGATTCCACGAAAACAGTGTTAGCAAACTGCTCCAGGAAAAGAAAGGTGTAACACTATGAGATGAATTCACACATCATAAAGAACTTTCTTAGAAAGCTTGTTTCTACTTTTGATCTGAGGATATTTACTTTGTCACCGTAGGCTTCAATGCAATCCAAAATATCGCTTCTCAGATTCCCCAAAATCAGAGCTACCCAACTGCTCCATGAAAAGATTGGTGTAACTCTGCAAGATGAACTCTTACATCACAAAGCTGCTTCTTAGAAAGCTTCTCTGTAGTTTTTATATGCGGATATTTCCTTTTAAACCATAGGCTTCAATGTGCTCCCAAATATTCCTTCTCAGACACCACAAAAACAGTGATGCCAAAGTGCTCCCTCAATGGAAACGTTTAGCTCTGTGCGATGAATGTACACATCACAAAGGAGTTTCTCAGAGAGCTTCTCTCTGGTTTTTACCTGAAGATATTTCCTTTTTTGACACTGGATTCTTTGCACTCCCGAATATCCCTTTGCAGATTCCACAAAAACAGTGCCACCAAACTGACCAATGAAAAGAAAGGTGTAACTCTGTGAGATGAATCACCCACCACAAAGCAGTTTCTCAGAAAATTTCTTTCTAGTTTAAATTTGAGGATATTTCTTTTTTCATCATAGGCTTCAATGTGCTCAAAAATCACTCCTCTCAGATACCACCAAAACAGTGATGCAGCACTGCTCAATCAACAAAAAGTTTAAACTCTTTGAGACGAATACACACATCACAAAACCGTTTCTCAAAAAGTTTGTATCTAGGATTATCTGAATTTATTACCTTTTCCACCATAGGCCTTCAGGAGTATCTGAATATCCCTTTGCAGATTCCATAAAAACAGTGCTACCAAAATGCTCAAAGAAAACAAAGGTGTAACTCTGCGTGATGAATTCACCCATCACAAAGAAATTTCTCAGAAACCTTCTTTCTAGTTTTTATCTCAGGATATTTCCTTTTCTACCATCAGCTTCCATGTGCTGCCAAATATCCCTTCTCAGACACCACAAAAACAGTGATGCCAAACTGCTCTCTCAGCAGAAAGCTTTACCTCTATGAGATGAATGCATACATCACTAACGAGTTATCAGAAACTTTCTCTCCAGTTTTTACCTGAAGAAATTAGCTTTTACAGTCTTGGCCTCTATCCGCTCCCCAATATCCCTTTGC
>NW_012108475.1:210509-218949 GCF_000951045.1 Mandrillus leucophaeus | reverse complement strand
AGTTTCTCAGAAAGCATCTTTTTGTGTTTTGTCTGAGGATATATCCTCTGTCACCATAGGCTTCAATGCACTCCAAAATATCACTTCTCAGACACCACAAAAGCAGTGATGCCAAAGTACTCCCTCTAAAGAAACGTTTAGCTCTTTGAGATGAATTCACACATTACAAAGGAGTATCTCTGAAACCTTCTCTCCAGTTTTTACTTGGAGAATTTTCTTTTTTCACCTTAGGCCTCTATGGGCTCCCAAATATCCCTTAGCAGATTCCATAAAACAGTGCTACTGAACTGCTCAAAGAAAACAAAAGTTTAATCTGTGCGATGAATTCACCCATCACAAAGAAATTTCTCAGAAAGCTTCTTTCTAGTTTTTATCTCATGATACTTCCTTTTACACCATTGGGTTCCATGTGCTCCCACATATCCCTTCTCAGACACCACAAAAACAGTGATGCCAAACTGCACTCTCAACAGAAAGCTTTACCCCTATGTGATTAACACACACTTCACAAAGGAGTTATCAGGAACTTTCTCTCCAGTTTTTACCTGAAGATATTACCTGTTTAGAACTTGGTCTGTATCCACTCCTGAATAGCCCTTTGCATATTCCACAATAACACTGTTACAAAACTGCTCAACGAAAAGAAAGATTTAACACTGTGAGATGAATTCAACCATCCCAAAAAAAAGTCTCTCAGAAAGTTTCTTTGTAGTTTTTATCTAAGGATATTTCCGTTTTCACCAGAGGCTTCTCTGTGCTCCGAATACCCCTTTGTAGACTCCACAAAGCAGGATTACCAAACTGCTCAATGAAAAGAATTGTTTACCTCTGGGAGATGAATTCACCCATCACAAAGAAATTTCTCAGGAAACTCCTTTCTAGTTTTTATCTTTGCATATTTATTTTTCCACCATGAGCCTCAATTCGCTCCCAAATATCCCTTCCCAGACACTCACAAAAACAGTGAGTCCATACTGCTCAATCAACAAAATGGTTTACCTCTACGAGGTGAATACACACATCACAAAACAGCTTCTCAAAATTCTTCTCTCCAGTTTTTATCTGAAGATATTTCCTTTTTCACTGTAGGCCTCTATGATCTCCCGAAAATCCTTTTGCAGATTCCCCAAAAACAGTGATACCATACTGTTCAATGAAAAGAAAGGTGTAACACTGTGAGATGAAGTCACAGATCACAAAGAAGTTTCTCAGAAAGCTTCTTTCTAGTTTTTATCTGAGGATATTTCCTTTGTCACCACAGGCCTCAAGATGCTCCAAAATATCCCTTTGCAGCTTCCAAGAAAGTAGTGTTAGCAAACTGCTCCATGAAAGAAAGGTGTAACTCTGTGAGATGAATTCACACGTCACAAAGAACATTCTTAGAAAGCTTCTTTCTAGATTTTATCTGAGGATATTTCCTTTGTCACCATCGGCTTCAATGCAGTCCAAAATATCCCTTCTAACATTCACCAATGTTAGAAGCTCATCAATGTATGGAGCTACCAAACTGCTCCATAAAAAGAATCATGTACTTCTGTGAGATGAATTCAGTAATCACAAAGCAGTTTCTCAAAAATCTTCTTTCTAGTTTTTGTCTGAGGATATTTCCTTTTACACCATAGGCCTCAATGCATTCTCGTATATCCCTTTGCGGATTCCATGAAATCAGTGCCAGCAAACTGCTCCAAGAAAAGAAAGGTGTAAATCTGTGAGATGCATTCACACATCACAAAGCAATTTTTCAGAAAGTTTCATTTTTGGTTTTTCTCTGAGGATATTTCCTATGTCACCATAGGTTTCAATATGCCCCCAAGTATCCTATTGCAGATTCCACGAAAACAGTGTTTTCAAATTGCTCAATGAAAACATCAGTGTATCACTGTGAGATGAATTCACCCATCTCAAATTAGTTTCTCAGAAAGTTTCTTTCCAGTTTTCATCTGAGTATATTTCCTTTTACACAATAGGCCTCAATGTGCTCCATACATCACTTTCCAGATTATAGGAAAGCAGTGTTTGCAAACTGCTCCATGAAAAGAAAGGTGTAACTCTGTGAGATGAATTCACGCATCACAAAGAACTTTCTCAGAAAGCTTCTTTCTTGTTTTTATCGGATTATATTAACTTTGTCACCATAGGCTTCAACGCGATCCAAAATATCCCTTCTCAGATTCCCCAGAAACAGTGCTACCAAATTGTTCCATGAAAGGAATGGTGTAACTCTGTGAGAAGAAATCACATATCACACAGCTGTTTCTTAGAAAGCTTCTTTCTAGTTTTTATCTGAAGATATTTACTTTTACACCATAGGCCTCAATGCATTCTAGAATATCCCGTCACAGATTCCATGAAAAAAGTGTTACCCTTCTTCTCAATGAAAAGAATGATGAAACTCTGTGAGATGAATTCCCACATCACAAGGAACTTTCTCAGAAAGATTCTTTCTAGATTTTATCTGAGGATATTTCCTTTGTCACAATAGGCTCAATGTGATCCAAATTATCCCTTCTTAGATTCCCCAAAACAGTGCTACCAAACTGCTCCATGAAAACGATCGTGTCACTCTGTGAGGCATATTCAAAAATCACAATGCAGTTTGTCATAAAGCTTCTTTATAGTTTTTGTATGTTGATATTTCCTTTTTCACCATCTGCCTCAATGCACTTGTGAATATCCATTTGCAGATTCCATGAAAATAGTGTTAGCAAACTGCTCAATGGAAAGCAAGGTGTAAATCTGTGAGATGAATTCAAACATCAGAAAGCAGTTTCTCAGAATGATTCTTTTTGGTTTTTGTCTGAGGATATTTCCTTTGCCACCATAGGCTTCAATGTGCTCTCAGATATCCCTTCTCAGAAACCATAAAAACAGTGATGCCAAAGTGCTCCCTGAAAAGAAACGTTTCCCTCTGTGAGATGAATGCACCCATCACAAAGGAGTTTCTCTGAAATCTTCTTTCTCATTTTTATCTGAGGTTATTTTCTTTTTCACTATATTCCTCAATGCACTCCAGAATATCCCATTGCAGATTAAATGAAAAAAGTTTAATTAAAAGTTAGCAAACTTCTCAATGAAAAGAACAGTGTTACTCAGTGAGATGAATTCACACATCACAAAGCAGTTTCACAGAAACTTCTTTTAGGTTTTTATCTGAGGATATTTTCTTTGTCACCTTAGCCTTAAATGCAGTCCAAAATATACCATCTTAGATTCCCCAAAAACAGTGCTACCAAACTGCTCCATGAAAAGAATGGCGTAATTCTGTGAGATGAATTCACACGTCACAAAGCAGTTTCTCAGAAATTTTCTTTCTTGTTTTTGTCTGAGGATATTTCCTTTTTCACCATAGGCCTCAATGTGTTCTCAAATATCCCTTTGCAGATTCCACGAAATCAGTGCTAGCAAACTGCTCCAAGAAAAGAAAGGTGTAAATCTGTGAGGTAAATTCACACATCACAAAACAATTTCTCAGAAAGCTTCCTTTTGGTTTTTTTCTGAGGTTATTTCCTATGTCACCGTAGGCTTCAATGTGCTCCCAAATGTCCTAATGCTGATCCAAAATATTCCTTTTCAGTTTCCCCAAAAACAGTGCTACCAAACTGCTCCATTAAAAGAACACTGTGAGATGAATTCACACATCACAAAGAAGTTTCTCAGAAAGTGTCTTTCTGGATTCTACCTGAGGATAGTTCCTTTGTTACCACCGGCATCAATGTGATCCAACATAGCCCTTCTCAGATTCCCCAAGAAGAGTGCTAACGAACTGCTCCATGAAAAGAGTCATGTAACTCTGTGAGATGAATTCACAAATCACAAAGCAACATCTCAGAAAGTGTCTTTCTAGTTTTTCTCTGAGGATATTTCTTTTTTCATCATTTGCCTCAATACACTCATGAACTGCCCTTTGCAGATTCCACGAAAATACTGTTAGTAAACTGCTCCATGAGAAGAAATGTGTAAATCTGTGAGATGAATTCTCACATCACAAAACAGATTTTAGAAAGCTTCCTTTTGGTTTTAGTCTGAGGATATTTAATTTGTCACCATAGGCTTCAATTTGCTCCCAAGTATCTTATTGCAGATTCCACAAAAATAGTGTTATCAAACTGGTCAATAAAAACAACAGTGTAACTCTGTGAGATGAATTCACAGAAACCTTCTTTCTCAGACAGCTTCTTTCAAGTTTTTATCTGAGGATATTTCCTAGGCCTCAATGCACTTCCAAATATCCCATTACAGATTCCATAGAAACAGTATTAGCAAGCTCCTCCATGAAAAGAAAGGTGTAACTCTGTGAGATTAACTCATGCATCAAAAAAAAACTTTCTCAGAAAAATTCTTTCTAGTTTTTATCTGAGGATATTTCCTTTGTCACCATAGGCTTCAATGCGATCAAAAAATCCCTTCTCTATTTCCCCAAAAACAGTGCTACCAAACTGATTCATCAAAGAAATCATGTATCACTGTGAGCTTAATTAACACATCAAAAAGCAGTCTCTCAATATGCTTCCTTCTAGTTTCTATGTGAGGATATTTCCTTTGTCACAATAAGCTTCAATCCGCTCGGCAATATCCCATTGTGGAATCCAGGAAAATAGTGTTAGCAAACTGGTAAATGAAAACGACAGTATAAATCTGTAAGATGAATTCACACATCACAATGCAGTTTCTCAGAAAGCTTCTTTCTAGTTTTTATCTGAGGATATTTCCTTAGTAACCGTAGGCTTCAATGTGATTCCAAATATCCCTTCTCAGATTCCCCAAAAACACTGCTACCAAACTGCTCCATGAAAAGAATCGTGTAAACCTGTTAGATGAATTAACACATCACAATGCGGTTTCTCAGAATGTTTGTTTCTAGTTTTTATCTGAGGATGTTTCTTTGTCACCATAAACTTCAAGGTGCTCCAAAGTATCCCATCGCAGATTCCAAGAAAACAGTGCTAGCAAACTTCTCAATGAAAAGAACAGTGTAACTCTGTGAGATATATTCATACATCACAAAGCAGTTTCTCAGAAAGCTTCTTTCTATTTTTTATCTCAGGATATTTAACTTTTCACTATACACCTCAATGCATTCCAAAAATATCCCTTTGCAGTTTCCATGAAAAGAGTGTTAGCAAGCTGCTAAATGAAATGAAAGGTGTAGCTCTGTGAGATGAATTCACACATCACAAAGAACTTTCTCAGGAATCTTCTTTCTATTTTCTATCTGAGGATATTTCCTATGTCACCATAGGCTTCAATGTGCTCCAAAATATCCTATTGAAGATTCCATGAAAACACTGTTACCATACTGCTCAATGAAAACAATGTTGTCACTCTGAGAGCTGAATTAACACATCACAATGTGGTTTCTCAGAAAGCTTCTTTCAGGTTTTTATATGAGGATATTACATTTGTCACCATAAGCTTCAATGCACTCTGATATATCCCATTGCAGATTCCAAGAAAACAGTGTTAGCAAACTGCTCAATGAAAAGAACAGTGTAACTCTGTGAGATGAATTCACACATCAGAAAGAACTTTCTCAGAGAGCTTCTTTCTAATTTTTATCTGAGGATATTTCCTTTGTCACCATTGGCTTCAATGCGATACAAAATATTGCTTCTCAGATTACCCAAAAACAGTGCTAGCAAACTGATCTATTGAAAGCCTCGTGTAACTCTGTGTGATGAATTCGCACATCACAAAGCTGTTTTCAGAAAGGTTCTTTCTAGTTTTTATATGAGGATTTTTCCTTTTTTTCTCATATTCTTCAATGCGCTCTGCGATATCCCATCACACATTCCGTGAAAAAAGTGTTAGTAAACTACTCAAAGAAAAGAACAGTGCAATTCTGTGAGATGAATTCATGCATCATGAAGAAGTTTCTCAGAATGATTCTTTCAAGATTTTATCTGAGCATATTTCCTTTGTCACCATAGGCTTCAAAGCAATCCAAATTATACCTTCTCAAATTCCCCCAAAACAGTGCTACCAAACTTCTGCATGAAAAGAGTCGCCTAACTCTGAGACATAAACTCACAAATCACAAAGCAGTTCCACAGTAAGCTTCTTCCTAGTTTTTGTCTGAGGATATTTCCTTTTTCACATTTTGCCTCAATGTGCTCACGAATATCCCTTTGTACATTCCAGGAAAATAGTGTTATCAAAGTGCTCCATGAAAAGGAAGGTGTAAACCTTTGAGATGAATTCACACATCATAAAGCAGTTTCACAGAAAGCTTCTTTTTGGTTTTTATCTGAGGATATTTCCTTTGTCACTATAGGCTTCAATGCACTTCCAAATATCCTATTGCAGATTCCTCAAAAACAGTGTTATCAAACTGCTCAATGAAAGGAGCGATGTATCACTGTAAAATGAATTCACACATCACAAAGCTGTTTCTCAGAAAACTTCTTTCTAGTTTTTATCTGAGGATATTTCCTTTTACACTATAGGCCTCAAGGTGCTCTGGAATATCCCTTTGCAGATTCCACGAAAACAATGTTAGCAAACTGTTCCATGAAAAGAAAGGTGTAAATCTGTGAGGTGAATCCACACATCACAAAGCAGTTTCTCAGAAAGCTTCTTTCTAGTTTTTATCTGAGTTTTCCCTATGTCACCATAGGCTTCTATGCGATTCAAAATATCCCTTCTCAGATTCCCCAAAAACAATGCTACCAAACTGCTCCATGAAAAGAAACGTCTAACTCTGTGAGATGAATTCACAAATCACAAGCAGTTTCTCAGAATGCTTCTTTCTAGTTTTAATCTCAGGATATTTCCTTTTTCACTATAGGCTTCAATGCACTCCCACGTAGCCCTGTGCAGATTCAAAAAAAAAAAAACAAAAAAACAAAAAAACAGTGTCAGCAATCTGCTTCATGAAAACAAAGGTGTAACTCAGTGAGATCAATTAACCCATCACAAAGTAGTTTCTCAGAAAGCTTCTTTCCAGGTTTTATATGACTATATTTCCTTTGTCACCATAAGCTTTAATGCGATCCAAACTATCCCTTCTCATATTCCTCAAAAACATTGCTATCAATCTGATCCATGAAAAGAATCGTGTACCTCTGTTAGATGAAATAGCACATCACAAAGAGGTTTCTCAGAAAGCTTCTTTCTTGTTTTCATATGAGAATATTTCCTTTGTCACCAAAAGCTTCAATGTGCTCCGAAATATCCCATTGTAGATTCCAAGAAAACAGTGTTAGCAAACTGCTCAATGAAAAGTACAGTGTAACTCTGTGAGATGAATTCACAAATCGCAAAACAGTTTCTCAGAAAGCTTCTTTCTGGTTTTTATCTGAGGATATTAACTTTATCACCACAGTCCTCAAAATGCTCCTTTGCAGATTCCATGAGAACACTGTTAGCACACTACTCCATGAAAAGAAAGGTGTAACTCTGAGAGGTGAATTCACACATAATAAAGCAGTTTCTCAGAAAGCGTCTGCATTGATGCCCATGGTGAAAGAGGAAATATCCTCAGACAGAAACCAAAAGGAAGCTTTCTGTGAAACTGCTTTGTGAGTTGTGAAATCATGTCACCGAGTTACCCCATTCCTTTCATTGAGAAGTTTGCTAACACTTTTTTTTTGTGTAATCTGCAACGGGATATCCCAGAGAGCATTGAGGAATATGGAGAAAAAGGAAATATCCTCAGATGAAATCTAGAAAGAAGCGGTCTGAGAAACATCTTTTTGATGTGTGAATTCATCTCCCAGAGTTACACCATTCTTTCCATGTAGCACTTTGGTAGCACAATTTCTGGGGATCTGAGAAGGGATATTTTGGATTGCATTGAAGCCAATGTGTGACATATGGAAATATAATCAGATAAAAATTAGCAAGAAGCTTTCTGAGAACCTTCTTTGTGATGTGTGTATTCATCTCTGACAGTAACACGTTTCTGTTCATGGAGCAGTTTGCTAACACTGTTTTTGTGGAATCTAGAAAGTGATAGTTGGGAGCAAGTTGAGACCTATGGTGAAAAGAAAATGTCCTCAGATAAAAACTAGAAGGAAGCTTTCTGAGAAACTGCTTTGTGATATGTGAATTCATCTCACTGAATTACACCATACTTTTCATGGAGCAGTTTGCTAACAATGTTTTCATGGAATTTGTGATAGGATATTTTGGAGTTCATTGAAGCCTTTGGTGACAAATGAATTATCCTCAGACAAAAATCAAAAAAAAGGCTATCTGTGAAACTGCTTAGTGATGTGTGAATTCATCTCACAGAGTTTCACCTTTATTTTCATGGCATGGTTTGGTAGCACTGATTTGGGGAATCTGAGAAGGGATATTTTGGATGGCATTGAAGCCTCTGGTGACAAAGGAAATATCCTCAGACAAAAACTAAAAAGAAGCTTTCTGAGAAACTGCTTACTAATTTGTGAATTCATCTCACAGGGTTGCACAGTTGTTTTCATTGAGCTGTTTGCTAACA
>NW_012108475.1:207395-209633 GCF_000951045.1 Mandrillus leucophaeus | reverse complement strand
TTACACCACTGTTTTTTGGGGGTTGTTTAGTAGCACTGTTTTTGGGTATCTGAGGAGGCATATTTTGAATTACATTGAAATCTATGGTGAAAAGAACATACCTCAGATTAAAATTAGAAAGAAGCCTTCTGTGAAACTCCTTAGTGATGTGTGAATTCATCTCACAGAGGTAAACTGCTCTTTTCTTTGAGCAGTTTGATAACACTGTTTACCTGGAATCTGCTATGGAATATTTTGGACTGCAATGAAGCCTACGGTGACAATGGAAATATCCTCATATAAAAACTAGAAAGAAGCTTTCTGATATACCACTTTGTGATGTGTTAATTCATCTCACCACGTTTCATGATGCTTTTCATGGATAAGTTTGTTAGCACTGTTTTTGTGGAATCTGAGAGAGGATGTTTTGGATCACTTTGAAGCCAATGGTGACAAAGAAAATATCCTCAGATAAAAACTAGAAAGAAGCTTTCTGAGAAAGTCCTTTGTGATGTGTGAATATATCTTACAGAGTTAAACTTTTCTTTTCATGTAGCATTTTGGTAACACTGTTTTCATGGAATCTGCAATAGAATATTTGGGAGCACATTGCAGCCTGTGGTGACAAGGGAAATATCTTCATAAAAAAACAAAAAGAAGCTTTCTGAGAAACTGCTTTGTGCTGTGTGAATTCATCTCAGAGAGTTACACTGTACTTTTCATTCAGCAGTTTGCTAACACTGTTCTCTTGGACTCTGCAATGGGATGTTTCGGAGAACAGTGAAGCTTATTGTGACAAAGGAAATATCATGAGACAAAAACCAGAAAGAAGCTCTCTGAGAAACTGCTTTAGGCTTTGTGAATTCATCTCACAGACTTCCAAGATTCTTTTCATTTAGCAGTTCGGTAGCAGTGTTTCCGTGGAAACTGAGAAGGGAGCTTTGGATCACATTGAAGTCTATGGTGACAATGGAAATATCCTCAGGTAAAAATCAGAAAGAAGCTTTCTGAGAAAGTTCTTTGTGATGTGTGAATTCATCTCACACAGTTATACCTTTCTCTTCATGGAGCAGTTTGCTAACACAGAATACGTGGAATCTGCAAATGGATATTTGGGAGAGGATTGAGGTGTATGGTGAAAAAGGAAATATTTTCAGATAAAAACTAGAAAGAATATTGCTGAGAAACTGCTTAGTAGTGTGTGAATTCATCTCACTGAGTTATACTGTTCTTTTCATTGAGCAGTCAGCTAACACTGTTTTCTTGGAATCTGGAATGGGATATGTCTGATTGCACAGAAGCTTATGGTGACAAAGGAAATATCCTCAGACAAAACCATAAAGAATCTTTCTGAGAAACTGCTTTGTGATATGTTAACTCATCTCTCAGAGTTACACGATTATTTTCATGGATCAGTTTGGTAGCACTATTTTTGATGAATCTGAGAAGGGATATTTTGGATTGCGTTAACGCCTATAGTGACAAAGGAAATATCCTCAGATAAAAAACTAGAAAGAAGATTTCTGAAAAAGTTCTTGGTGATGTGTGAATCCATCTCACTTTGTTATTCCTTTCTTTTCATGGAGTAGCTTGCTAACACTCTTTTCATGGAAACTGCAAAGGGATATTTGGGAGCACATTATGGTGTGTAGTGAAAAGTTAAATATCCTGAGATAAAAAATAGAAAGAAGCTTTCTGAGAAATTGCTTTGTGATGCGTGACAACATCTCACAGAGTTACACTGTTCTTTTCATTGAGAAGTTTGCTAACACTGTTTTCTTGGAATATGCTATGGGACATTTTGGAGCACCTTGAAGTTTATGGTGACAAATGAAATATCCTCATATAGAAACGAGAAAAAAGCATTTTTGGAAGCTGCTTTGTGATGCGTTAATTCATCTCACAGGGTTACACGATTCTTCTCATGGAGCCGTTTGATAGCACTGTTTTTGGGGAATCTGAGAAGGGATATTTGGGATCGCATTGAAACCTATGGTTACTAAAGAAACATCCTCACATAAAAATGATAAAGAAGCTTTCTGAGGAACTACTTTGTGATGTGTAATTTCAACTCACAGAGTTATACTTTACTTTCCATGGAGCAGTTTGCTAACACTGTTTTTGTGAAATCTGCAAAGGGATATTTGGGAGAGCGTTGAGGTCTGTAGTGAAAAAGGAAATATCCTCAGATAATAACTAGAAAGAAGCTTTCTGAGAAACTGCCTTTTGATGTGTGAACTCAACTCACAGAGTTACACT
>NW_012108475.1:200553-203212 GCF_000951045.1 Mandrillus leucophaeus | reverse complement strand
TAGCTCATTGAAGCTTATGGTGACATAGGAAATATCCTCATAGAAAAAGTAGAAAGAAGTTTTCTGCATAACCACTTTGTGATGTGTCAGTTCACCTCACAGATTTACATGATCCTTTCTTAGGTCAGTTTAGTAGCACTATTTTTCGGGAATCTGAGAAGGGATATTTTTGATCGCATTGAAACCTGTGGTGACAAAGTCAATATTCTCAGATAAAAACTAGAAAGAAACTTTCTGAGAAAGTTATTTGTGATGTGTGAATTCATCTCACACAGTTACACCTTTCTTTTTATGGAGCCAACTGCTAACACTGTTTTCGTGGAATCTGCAAAGGGATATTTGGGAGCGCATTTAGGTCTATGGTGAAAAACAAAATACCCTCAGATAAAAACTAGAAAGAAACTTTCTGAGAAACTTTGTGATGTGTGAATTCATCTAACAGAGTTACACTATTCTTTTCATTGAGCAGTTTTGCTAACACTGTTTTCCTGGAATCTGCAAAGAGATATTTGGGAGTGCATTGAGGTCTGTAATAAACAAGGAAATATCCTCAGATAAAAATTAGAAAGAAGCTTTCTGAGAAACTGCTTTGTGATGTATGAATTCATCTCACAGAGTTACATCATTCTTTTCATGGAGCAGTTTGGTACCCTTGCTTTTGGGGAGCTGAGAAGGGATATTTTGAATTGCATTGAAGTCTATGGTGACAAAGAAATTATCCTCAGCTAAAAACAAGAAAGAAGCTTTCTGAGAGACTTCTTTGTGATGTGTGAATTCATCTCACATAGTTACACCTTTCTTTTCATGGAGCGGTTTTGTGGCACTTGTTTTGGGGAATCGAGAAGAGATACTTTGAACTTCATTGAATTACATGGTGGCAAAGGAAGTATCCTCAGTTAATAACTAGAAAGAAGCTTTCTGGGAAAATGCTTTGTGATGTGTGCATTCATCTCTCAAAGTTACACTGTCCCTTTCCTTGAGCATTTTAATAACACTGTTTTCATGGAATCTTCAATAGGATATTTTGGATTGCATAGAAGCCTACAGTGACATAGGAAATATCTTCAGATAAAAACTAGAAAGAAGCTTTCTGAGAGGTTCTTTGTGATGTGTGATTTCATCTCACAGAGTTACACCATTTTTTTTCCAGGAGCAGTTTGCTAACACTGTTTTCGTGGAATCTGCAAAGTGATATTTGGGAGCATATTGATTCATTTAGTGAAAAAGGAAATATCCTCAGATAATAAGTAGAAAGAATCTTTCTGAGAAACTGCTTTGTGATGTGTGATTTCATCTCACGGAGTTACACATTCTTTTCTTTAGCAGTCTGATAACACTGGTTTTGTGGAATCTGTAATAGGATAATTGGGAGCACATTGAAATCTAAGGTGACAAAGGAAATATCCTCAGATAAAAACCAAAAGGAAGCTTTCAAGAAACTGCTTTGTGATGGGTGTCACAGAGTTACACCATTTTTTTCATTGAGAAGTTTGCTAACACTTTTTTTGTTAAATCTCCAATGGGATATTTTGTAGCCCATTGAGGACTATGGTGAAAAAGGAAACGTCCTCAGATAAAAACTAGAAAGAAGCTTTCTCAGAAACTGCTTTGTGATGTGTGAATTCATCAAACAGAGTTGCACTGTTCTTTTCATTGAACAGTTTGATAACACTATTTTCGTGGAATCTGCACTGGGATATTTTTGAGTGCATTGAAGCCGATGGTGACAAAGGAAATACCCTCAGATAAAAACAAGAAAGAAGGTTTCTGAGAAACTTCTTTGTGGTGTGTGAATTCAACTCACAGAGTTATACTATTTTTTTTCATGGAGCAGTTTGCTAACACTGTTTTCGTGCAATCTGCAAAGTGATATTTGGGAGTATATTGAGGCCTATACTGATAAAGAAGATATTCTCAGAAAAAATATAGAAGGAAGCCTTCTGAAAAACTACTTTGTGATGTGTGAATTCATCTCACAGAGTTACACCGTTCTTTCCCTGAGCAGTCTGATAACACTGGTTTTGTGAAATCTGTAATAGGGTACTTTGGAGCACATTGAAGCCTACGGTGACAAAGGAAATATCTTCAGATAGAAACCAAAACGAAGTTTTCTGAGTATCTGCTTTGTGATATGTGAATCCATCTCACACAATTACACCGTTCTTTCCATTGAAAAGTTTTTGAATCCATCTCACACAGTTACACCGTTCTTTCCATTGATAAGTTTGCTAACACTTTTTTCATTTAATCTGCAAAGGGATATTCAGGAGTGAATTGAGGACTGTGTTGAAAGAGGAAATATCCTCAGATAAAAAATGTAAAGAAGTTATCTGAGAAACATCGTTGTGATATGTTAATTCATCTCACAGAGTTACACCGTTCTTTTCATAGAACAGTGTTGTAGCACAGTTTTTGCTGAATCCGAGTAGGGATATTTTGGGTCACATTGAAGCCTATGGTAACAAAGTAATATTCTCAGACAAAAACCAAAACGAAGCTTTCTGAGAAACTGCTTTGTGATGTGTTGTTTCATCTCACAGATTTATGCTTTTGTTTTCATGGAGCATATTGCTAACACTGTTTTCGTGGAATCTGCAAAGGGATATTCTGGAGCACCTTCAGGCCTATAGTGAAAAAGGAAATATCCTCAGATAAAAAC
>NW_012108475.1:189551-195863 GCF_000951045.1 Mandrillus leucophaeus | reverse complement strand
TGCACCTTTCTTTTCATGGAGCAGTTTGCTACAACTGTTTTCGTGGAATCTCTAAAAGGACATTTGGGAGTGCAATGAGGCCCATGGAGAAAAAGGAAATATCGTCAGATAAAACTATAAAGGAACTTTCTGATAAACTGCTGTGTGATGTTTGAATTCATCTCACAGAGTTACATTGTTCTTTTCATTGAGCAGTTGTAACTCTGTTGTTGTGGAATCTGCAATGGGTTATTTCATAGTGGATTGAAGCTTAGGGTGACAATGAAATGTCCACAGACAAAGGAAAAAGGGGCTTTCTGAGAAACTGTTTTTTGATCTGTGAATTCATCTCACAGATTTACAAGATTCTCTTCATGGAGCAGTTTGGTAGCAGCACCTTTTTGGGGGAATCTTAGAAGGGATATTTTGGATCCCATTGATGCTTATGGTGACAAAAGGAGTATCCTCAGATAAAATCTAAAAAGGAGCTTTCTGAGAAATTTTGTTGTGATTTGTGAATTCATCTCACCGATTTGCACCTTTCTTTTCATGGAGCAGTTTGCTAACACTGTTTTTGTAGAATCTCCAAAGGGATATTTCGGAGCACATTGAGGCCTGTAGAGAAAAAGGGAATACCCTCAGATGAAAACGAGAAGGATGCTTCCTGAGAAACCACTTTGTGATGTGGTAATTCATCTGACAGAGATAAAATATTCTTTTCATGGAGCAGTTTGGTGTCCCTGTTTTTGGGGAATCTAAGAAGGGATATTTTTGATTGCATTGAAGCCTATGGTGACAAAGGATATATCCTCAGATCAATACTAGAAGGAAGCTTTCTGAGAAAGTTCTTTGTGTTATGTGAATTCATCTCTCAGAGATACACCTTTCTTTCCTGGATCAGTTTGAACACAGTTTTCGTGGATTCTGTAATGGGATGTTTTGGAGCATATTGAGGCCTATAGTGAAAAAGGAAATATCCTCAGATAAAAACTAGAAAGAAGCTCTCTGAGAACCTGCTTTGTGATGTGTAAATTTATTTAGCAGAGTTACACTGCTATGTTCATTGAGCAGTTTAATAACACTGTTTTCGTGGAATCTGCACCAAGACATTAGGGAGCACATTGAAGCCTATGGTGATAAAGAATGTATCCTCAGATAAAAACCAGAAAGAAGCCTTCTGAGTAACTGCTTTGTGATCTGTGAATTCATCTCACAGAGTTACACTGCTCTTTTCATTGTGTAGTTTGCTAATGTTGTTTTCTTGTAATCTGCAATGTGATATTTCAGAGCACATTGAAGTTTATGGTGACAAAGGAGATATCCTCAGACAGAAACTAGAAAGAAACGTTCCGAGAAACTGCTTTCTGATTTCTGAATTCATCTCACAGAGTAACACTTTTCTTATCATATTGGTAGCACTCTTCTCGTGGAATCTGCAAAGGGATATTTGAGAGTGCATTGAGACCTGTAGGAAAAAAGAAAATATCCTTAGATAATAAGTAGAAAGAAAATTTCTGAGAAACTACTTTGTGATGTGTGAATTTAACTACAGATTTACACTGTTCTTTTCATTGAGCAGTTTGCTAATACTGTTTTCTTGATATCTGAAATGTGATATTTTGGAGCATGTTGAAGCTTATGGTGACAAAGGAAATATACTCAGACAGAAATGAGAAAGAAGCTTTGAGAGAAACTGCTTTGTGATTCGTGAATTCAACTCACAGAGGTACACGATTCCTTTCATGGGTCAGTTGATAGCACTGTTTTAGGGGAATTTGAGAATGGATATTTTGGATCGCATTGACCCCTATGGTAACAAAGGGAATATCCTCAGATAAAAAGCAGAAATCAGCTTTCTGAGAAGCTTCTTTGTGATGTGTGAATTCACCTCACCGAGTTACACCTTTCTTTTCATTGAGCAGTATGCTAACACTATTATTGTGGATCTGCAAAGGGATATTTCAGAGCACATTGAGGCATATACTGAGAAAGTAAATATCCTCAGATAAAAATTAGAAAGAAGCTTCCTGAGAAACTGTTTTATGATGTGTTAATTCATCTGACAGAGTTACACGATACTTCTCATGGAGGAGTTAGGTTTCACTGTTTTTGGGGTATCTCAGAAGGGATATTTTGGATTTCACTGTATCATATGGTGACAAAGAAAATATCCTCAGATAAAAACTAGAAAGCAGATTTCTGAGAAAGTTCTTTGTGATGTGTGAATCCATCTCACAGAGTTACAACATTCTTTTCATTGAGCAGTTTGCTAACACCGTTTTCTTGGAATCCACAATGGGATGTTTCAGAGTGCATTGAAGCTTATATTGACAAAGGAAATATCCTCCGACAAAAACTAGAAAGACGCTTTCTGAGAAACTGCTTTCTGATTTTTGAATTCATCTCACAGAGTTACACCTTTCCTTTCTTGGAACAGTTTGGCAGCACTGTTTTTGGGGAGTCTGAGAAGGTATATTTTGGATCCCATTGAAGCCTATGGTGACACAGGAAATATCCTTAGATAAAAACTAGAAAGAAGTTTTCTAAGAAAATTTTTGTGATGTGTGAATTCATGTCAAAGAGTTACACTGTTCTTTTCATTGATCAGTTTGATAACATTGTTTTGTTGGAATCTGCAATGGGATATTTTGTAGTGCATTTTAAGCTTATGGTGAGAAAGGAAATACCCTCATATAAAAATTGGAAAGAAGCTTTCTGAGAAACCATTTTGTGATGGGTTAATTCATCTCACAGAGTTACATGATCCTTTTCATGGGTCAGTTTGGTAGCCCTGTTTTTGGGGAAACTGAGAAGGGATATTTTTAATCCTGTTGATACCTATGGTGACAAAGTTAATATCCACAGATAAAAACCCAGAAGAATTTTTTGAGAATCTACTTTGTAATGTGTGAATTCATCTCACAGAGTTACAGTGTTCTTTTCACTGAGCAGTTTGCTAACACTGTTTTCGTGGAATCTGCAATAGGATATTTTGGATCACATTGAAGCTTATGGTGACAAAGGAACTATCCCCAGATGAAAACCATAAAGAAGCCTTCTGTGAAACTGCTTTGTGATGTGTGATTTCATCTCAGAGAGTTACTAGTTTCTTTTCATTGAAAAGTTTGCTAACACTGTTTTCATCTAATCAGCAAAGGGATATTTGAGAGTTCATTGAGGCCTACAGTGAAAAATGAAATCTTCTCAGATAAAAACTAGAAAGAATCTTTCTGAAAAACTGCTTTGAGATTTGTGAATTCTTCTCAAAGAGTTACACCATATTTTTCATGGAGCAGTATAGTAGTACTGTTTTCAGGGAATCTGAGAAGGGATATTTTGGATTGCATTGAAGCCAATGGTGAAAAAGGAAATATCCACAATAAAAACTAGAAAGAAGCTTTCTGAGAAACTGCTTTGTGATGTGTGCATTCATCTCACAGAGTAGCACGATTCTTTTCTTGAAGCATTTTGCTGAAATTATTTTAGTGGAATCTGCAATAGGATATTTGGGAGCGCATTGAAGAATATGGTGACAAAGGAAATATCCTCAGACAAAAATCAAAAAGAAGTTTTCTGAGAAACTGCTTTGTGGTGTGTGAATTTATTTCACAAATTTACACTTTTCTTTTCATGGAGCTGTTTCCTAACACTGTTTTCGTGAAATCTGGAAAGGGATATGTGCGAGCGCAGTGAGGCCTGTGGTGAAAAGGAAATATCCTCAGACAAAAACTAGAAAGAAGCTTTCTGAGAAACTGCTTTGTAATGTGTGAATTCATGTCAAAGAGTTACATTGTTCTTTTCATTGAGGAGTTTGCCAACACTGTTTTCCTGGAATTTGCAATGTGATAATTTGGAGTTCATTGGAGATTGTGGTGACAAAGTAAGTATCCTCGTATAAAAACTAGAATAATTCTTTCTGAGAAATCGCTTTGTGATCTGTTAATTAATCTCACAGAGTTACAGAATTCATTTCATGGTTCAGTTTGAGAGCACTGTTTTTTGGGAATCAGAGAAGGGATATTTTTTATTGCTTTGAAGCCTATGGTGACAAAGGAAATATCCTCAGATAAAAGTAGAAAGAAACTTTCTGAGAAAGTTCTTTATGATGTGTGAATTCATCTCATAGGGTTACACCTTTCTTTTCATGGAACAGTTTGCTAACTCTGCTTTTGTGGAAGGTCTAAAGAGGTATTTGGGAGCTCATTGGGTCCTATGGTAAAAAAGGAAATATCCTCACATAAAAACTAGAAAGAAGCTTTTTCAGAAACTGCTTTGTGATGTGTGAATTCATCTCAGAGAGTTACAATGTTGTTTTCATTCAGCAGTTTGCTAACACTGTTTTCCTGTAATCTGCAATAGGATATTTCAGAGCACATTGAAGCTTATGGTGACAAAGGAAATATCCTCAGACAAAAAGTAGATAGAAACTTCCTGAGAATATGCTTTTTGATTTTTGAATTCATCCCACAGAGCTACACCTTTTTTTCATGGAGCAGTTTTGTAGCACTGTTTGGGGGAATCTGTGAAGGGATATTTTGAACGTCTTGTAGCATACAGTGACAAAGGCTATTTCCTTGGATAAAAACCAGAGAGAAGCTTTCTGAGAAACTTCTTTGTGATATGTGAATTCACTTCACAGAGTTACACATTTCTTTCCATGTTGCAGTTTGCTAACACTGTTTTCGTGGAATCTGAAAAGGGATATTTGGGAGTGCATTGAGGCCTGTGGTGAAAAAGGAAATATCCTCAGATAAAAACTAGGAAGAAGCTTTCTGAGAAATGGTTTTCTCGTATATTAATTCATCTCAATGAGTTACACAGTACTTCTGATTGAGCAGTTTGGGAAAATAGTTTTCGTGGAATCTGCAAAGGGATATTTTGGAGCATATTGAAGCTTTTGGTGACAAAGGAAATATCCTCATATAAAAACTAGGAGAAGCTTTCTGAGGAAATGCTCTCTGATGTGTTAATTCATCTCACAGTGTTACATGACTCCTTTCTTGGAGCAGTTTGGTAGCACTGTTTTTGTGGAATCTGAGAAGGGATATTTTGGATCGAATTGAAACCTACGGTGACAAAGTAAATATCCTCAGATTAAAACTAGAAGAAAGCTTTCTGAGAAAGTTCTGTGTGCTGTGTGAATTCATCTCACAGAGTTACACCTTTCTTTTCATGGAGCCATTTGCTAACACTGTATTTGTGGAATTTGCAAAGGGATATTTGGGAGCACATTGAGGCCTATAGTGAATAATTAATTATCCTCAGATAAAAACTAGAAAGAACTTTATGAGAAACTGCTTTGTGATGTGGGAATTCACCTCATAGAGTTACACCATTCTCTTCATTGATCTGTTTGATAACACTGTTTTCATGGAATATGCAATAGGATATTTGGAGCGCATTGAAGCATATGACGACAAAGGACATATCCTCAGCTAAAAACCAAAAACAAGTTTTCTGAGAAACTGCTTTTTGATTTGTGAGTTCATCTCACAGTATTACACATTACCTTTCATGGAGTAGTTTGGTAGCCCTGTTTTTGGTGAATCTCAGAAGGGATATTTTGGATTGCATGGAAGCCTATGGTGTCATAGGAAATATCCTCAGATAAAAACTAGAAAAAAGCTTTCTGGGAAACTTCTTTGTGATTTTTCAATTCATCTCCCAGAGTTACACCTTTCTTTCCATGGACTGGTTTGGTAAAACTGTTTACGTGGAAGATGCAAGGGGATATTTTGTCGTGCATTGAGGCCTATGTTGGAAAAGGAAATATCATCAGATATAAACCAGAAAGAAGATTTCTGGGAAACGGCTTTGTGATGTGTGAATTCATCTCACAGAGCTACACTGTTCTTTTCATTGAGCAGTTTGCCAACACTGTTTTCTTGAAATTTGCACTGGGATATTTCGGAGTGCATTGTAGCTTATGGTGACAAACGAAATATCCTCAAATAGTAACGAGAAAGAACCTTTCCTAGACACTGCTGTGTGATTTGTGAATTCTTCTCACAGAGTTTCAGGATTCTTTTCATGGATCAGTTTGGTAGCACTGTTTTTGGGGAATCTGAGAAGGGATATTTTGGATTGCATTGAAGTCTATGGTGACAAAATAAATATCCTCAGATAAAAACTAGAAAGAAGATTTCTGAGGAACTTCTTGTGATGTGTGAATTCATCTTACAGAGTTAAACCTTTCTTTTCATGGAAAGGTTTATTCACACTCTTTTTGTGGAATCTGCAAAGGGATATTTGGGAGTGCATTGTGGCATTCGCTGACAAAGGAAATACCCTCAGATTAAAACTAGAAAGAAGCTTTCTGAGAAACTGCTCTGT
>NW_012108475.1:188229-188540 GCF_000951045.1 Mandrillus leucophaeus | reverse complement strand
TTTGTGATGTGTGAATTCATCTCACAGAGTTACAGTCTACTTTTCATTGAGCAGTGTGCTAACATTTTTTTCTTGGAATCTGCAATGGGATATTTTAGAGTGCGTTGAAGCTTCTGACGAAAAAGAAAATGCCCTTATTAAAAACAAAAAAGAAACTTTCTGAGAAACCATTTTGTGATGTGATAATTCATCTTCCAGAGTTACATAACACTTCTCATGGAGCAGTTTGGTAGCACTGTTTTTGGGGAATCTCAGAATTGATATTTTTGAACGCATTGAAGCCTGTGGTGACAAAGAATATATCCTCAGAT
>NW_012108475.1:183931-188179 GCF_000951045.1 Mandrillus leucophaeus | reverse complement strand
GCAGTTTTTTTAGCACTGTTTTTGGGGAATCTCAGAAGGGATATTTTGGATCACATTGCAGCCTACAGTGACAAAGGAAAAATCCTCAGATAAAAAATAGATGGAAGCTTTCTAAGAAAACTATTTGTGATGTGTGAATTCATCTCACAGAGTTACAGTGTTCTTTGCATTGAGCAGCTTGATTATATTGCTTTCCTGGAATCCACAATAGGATATTTCAGAGCGCCTTTTAAGCTTATGTTGACAAAGGAAATACCCTCATATAAAAACTAGAAAGAGTCTTTCTCAGAAATCATTTTGTGATGTGTTAACTCATCTCACAGAGTTACACCAATCTTTTCATGGATCAGTTTGGTAGGACTGCTTTTGGGGAATCTGAGAAGGGATATTTTGGATTGCATTGAAGCCTATGGTGACAAAAGAAGTATCCTAAAATAAAAAGCATAAAGAACATTCTGAGAAACTGATTTGTGATGTGTGAATTCATCTCTCACAGTTACACTGTTTTTTTCATTGATTATTTTGCTAACACTGTTTTGTTGGAATCTGTAATGGGATATTTCAGAGTGCATTGAAGCTTTTGATGACAAAGAAAATGCCCTGATATAAAAACTAGTAAGAAGATTTCTGAGAACCTGCTTTCTGATATGATAATTCATCTCACAGAGAGACAACTTCCTTTCATGGAGCAGTTTGATAGCACTGTTTTCTTGGAATCTGCAAAGGGATATTTTGGGAGTGCATTGAGGGCTATTTTGAAATAGGACATATCCTCAGATAAAAATTGGAAAGAGGCTTTCTGAGAAACTGTTTTCTGATGTGCAAATTCATCTTGTAGAGTTACAACATTCTTTTCATTGAGCAGTTTGATAACACTGTTTAGTGGAATCTGCGATAGGATATTTTGGAGCACATTGAAGCCTGTGGTAACGAATAAATATCCTCAGATAAAAACCAAAAAGAAACTTTCTGTGAAACTGCTTTGTGATATGTGAATTCATCTCACAGAGTTACACTGTTATTTTCATTGAGAAGTTTGCTAACACTTTTTTCGTGGAATCCACAATGGGATATTTTGGAGAGAATTGAAGCTTATGGTGACAACAGAAATATCCTCAGACAAAAACCAGAAAGAAGCTTTGTGTGAAACTGCTGTATGATTTCTGAATGCATCTCACACAGTTACACTGAGCAGTTTGGTAACACTGTTTTTGAGGAAGCTGAGAAGGGAAATTTTGGATTGTGTTTTAGCCCATGGTGACAAAGGAAATATCCTCAGATAAAAACTAGAAAGTAGGTTTCTGAGAAAGTTCTTTGGAATGGTTGAACTCATTTCACAGAGTTACAACTTGCTTTTCATGGAGCTGTTTTCTAACACTGTTTTCGTGGAATCTGCAAAAGATTATTTGGTAGCACATGGAGGCTTAGGGTGAAGAAGGGAATATACTCAGATACAAACTAGAAAGAAGCTTTCTCAGAAACTTCTTTGTGATGTGTGAATTCATCTCACAGACTTACACTGTTCTTTTCATGGAGCAGTTTGCTAACACTATTTTCGTGGAATCAGCAAAGGGATATTTGAGAGGGCATTGAGGCCTATAGTGAAAAAGGAAATATCCTCAGGTAAAAACTAGAAAGAGGCTTTCGGAGAAACTGCTTAGTGATGTGTGATTTCATCTCACAGATTTACACCATTCTTTTCACTGAGCTATTAGATAACACTGTGTTCATGGAATCTGCAATTGGATTTTTGTGTGCAAATTGAAACCTATGGTGACATAGGAAATATCCTCAGAGAAAAACCAAAAAGAAGCTTTCTGAGAAACTGCTTTGTGATGTTGAATTCATCTCACAGAGTTACACTTATCTTTTCATTGAGAAGTTTGCTAACACTTTTTTCGTGGAATCCACAATGGGATATTTTGGAGAGAATTGAAGCTTATGGTGACAACAGAAATATCCTCAGACAAAAACCAGAAAGAAGCTTTGTGTGAAACTGCTGTATGATTTCTGAATGCATCTCACACAGTTACACTGAGCAGTTTGGTAACACTGTTTTTGAGGAAGCTGAGAAGGGAAATTTTGGATTGTGTTTTAGCCCATGGTGACAAAGGAAATATCCTCAGATAAAAACTAGAAAGTAGGTTTCTGAGAAAGTTCTTTGGAATGGTTGAATTCATTTCACAGAGTTACAACTTGCTTTTCATGGAGCTGTTTTCTAACACTGTTTTCGTGGAATCTGCAAAAGATTATTTGGTAGCACATGGAGGCTTAGGGTGAATAAGGGAATATACTCAGATACAAACTAGAAAGAAGCTTTCTCAGAAACTTCTTTGTGATGTGTGAATTCATCTCACAGACTTACACTGTTCTTTTCATGGAGCAGTTTGCTAACACTATTTTCGTGGAATCAGCAAAGGGATATTTGAGAGGGCATTGAGGCCTATAGTGAAAAAGGAAATATCCTCAGGTAAAAACTAGAAAGAGGCTTTCGGAGAAACTGCTTAGTGATGTGTGATTTCATCTCACAGATTTACACCATTCTTTTCACTGAGCTATTAGATAACACTGTGTTCATGGAATCTGCAATTGGATTTTTGTGTGCAAATTGAAACCTATGGTGACATAGGAAATATCCTCAGAGAAAAACCAAAAAGAAGCTTTCTGAGAAATTGTTTTGTGATGTGTGAATTCATCACACAGTGTTACACTGTTGTTTTCATTGAGCAGATTGCTAACACTGTTTTCTTGGAACCTGCAATGGGATATTTCGGATCGAATTGAAGCTTATGGTGACATAGGAAATATCCTCAGATTTAAACTAGAAAGATGCTTTCTGAGAAACTGCTTTGTGATGTGTGAATTCATCTCACAGAGTTACACTTATCTTTTCATGGATAAGTTTGCTGACACTGTTTTCATGGAATCTGCAATGTTGTATTCCGGAGTGCATTGAGGCCTACAGTGAAAAAGGAAATATCTTCATATAAAAACTAGAAAGAAGCTTTCTGAGTAACTGCTTTGTAATATGTTTATTCATCTCACACAGTTACATGATTCTTTTCATGGATCAGTTTGGTAGCACTGTCTTGGTAGTGTCTTAGAAGGAATATTTGGGAGTGCATGCATGGATGCCAATTGCGGAAAAATAACTATCCTGAGAAAAAAACTAGAAATAAGTCTTCTGAGAAATTTATTTGTGATGGGTGAATTCATCACACTGAGTAACACCTTTGTTTTCTTTGAGCAGTTTTGTAGCACTGTTTTTGTGGAATCTGCAAGAAGATATTTGGGAGCTCCCAGAGGCCTATGGTGAAAACAGAAAAACTTCAGATAAAAACTGGAGAGAAGCTTTTAGTGAAACAGTTTTGTGATGTGTGTATTCATCTCATAGAGTTTGAACTATTTGTTTATTTAGCAGTTCAGCATCACTGTTTTTGTGTTATCTGAGAGGAGATATTCAGGAGCACTTTGAAGCCTATGGTGAAAAAGGAAATATCCTCAGATTTAAACTAGAAAGAGGCTTTCTGAGAAACTGCTTTGTGATGGGCGAATTTGCTCACAGAGTTACACCTTTCCTTTCATTGAGCAGTTTGGTAAAATTGTTTTTGTGGAATCTGCAAAGGGATATTTGGGAGCCCATAGAGTCCAATGGCAAAAAGGAAATACCTTCAGGTAAAAACTTGAGAGAAGCTTTCTGAGAAATTCCTTTGTGATGTGTGCATTCAACTCACAGAGTTACACTGTTCTTTTGATTGACCAGTTTGTTAACACTGTTTTATTGGAATCTGCAATGGGATATTTTGCAGCGCATTGAAGCTTATGGTGACAAAGGAAATACGCTTGGACAAAAACCGAAACGAAGCTTTCTAAGAAACTACTTTGTGATGTGTGAATTTATCCAACAGATTTCCACATTTCTTTTCATGGAGTAGATTGTTGGCAATGTTTTTGGTTAATGCCAGAAGGGATATTTTGAATCGCATTGAAGCCCAGTGTGAGAAAGGTATTATCCTCAGATAAAAACTAGAAAGAAGCTTTCTGAGAAATTTCCTTGTGATGCATGAATTTATTTCACAAAGTTACATAATTTTTTTCATGGCAGAGTTTGCTAACACCGTTTTCATGTAACTGCAAATGGATATTTGGGAGTGCATTGAGGCCTATTGTGAAAAATAAAATATCCTCAGATAAAAATTAGAAAGAAGCTTTCTGAGAAACATCTTTGTGATACGTGAATTCATCTCA
>NW_012108475.1:172538-182541 GCF_000951045.1 Mandrillus leucophaeus | reverse complement strand
ATGTGTGAATTCATCTCAGAGAGTTATACCTTACTTTTCATGGAGCAGTTTGCTGACACTGTTTTCATGGAATCTGCAAAGAAATAGTCGGGAGTGCATTGAAGTCTATAGCGAATAAGGAAATATCCTCAGATAAAAACTAGCAGGAAACTTTCTGAGAAAGTGCTTTGTAATGTCTGAATTCATTTAACAGAGTTACATTGTTCTTTTCATTAAACAGTTTGCTAACACTATTTTCGTGGAATCTGCAATAGGATATTTCAGAGCACATTGAAGTCTCTGTTGACAAAGGAAATATCCTCAGGTAAAAACCAAAAAGAAACTTACTGTGAAACTGCTTTGTTATGTGTGAAATCATCTCACAGAGTTACAAAGTTATTTTCATTGAGAAATATGCTAATACTGTTTTCGTTTAATCTGCAATTAGAATATTCAGGAGCACATTGAGGAATATAGTGAAAATGGAAATATCCTCAGATGAAAAGTAGAAAGAAGCTTTCTGAGAAACAGCTTTGGGATGTGTAAATTCATCTTACAGTGTTACACCATTCTTTTCTTGGAGCTGTTTGTTGGCACCGTTTTTTTGGTATCTGAGAGGGATGTTTTGGATACCATTGACGACTAGGTTGACAAACGAAAGATCCTCAGATAAAAACTTGAAAGAAGCTTTCTGAGAAAGTTTTGTGATCTGTGAATTCATCTCACAGAGTTACACGTTTATTTTCATGGAGCAGTTTGCTAACACTGTTTTCGTGGAATCTGCAAAGGGATATTTGGGAGCGCATTGAGGCCTATGGTGGAAAAGGAAATATCCTCAGATAAAAACTTGGAAGAAGCTTTCTGAGAAACTACTTTCTGATGTTACTATTCATCTCATAGAGATAAATCATCCATTTCATTGAGCAGTTTGGTAACACTGTTTTTGTGGAATATGCAAAGGGATATTCGGGAGCAGGGAGAGTCCAATGTTGAAGAAGGAAATATCTTCAGGTGGAAACTGGACAGATAGTTTTGGATAACTCCTTTGTGATGTGTGCATTCATCTCATAGAGGTAAAGTTTTCTATTGAGAGAGCAGTTTGGCATCACAGTTTTTGTGGTGTCTGAGAAGGGATATTTGGGAGTGCATATCCTGAGAAAAAAACTAGAAAGAAGTTTTCTGAGAAATTTTTTTGTGACGCATGAATTCATCATGCAGAGTTATACTTTTGTTTTCTTTTAGCAGTTTGGTAGCACTGTTTTTATGGAATCTGCAAAGGGACATTCAGGAGCTCCTAGAGGCCTATGGTGAAAATGGAAATAACTTCAGATAAAAACTAGACAGAAGCTTTCTGATAAATGGTTTTGTGATGTGTGTATTCTTCTCAAAGAATTTAACTTTTTTGTTAATTGAGCAGTTCGGCATCACTATTTTTGTGGTATCTGAGAGGAGTTATTTTTGAGAACATTGAAGCCTATGATGAAAAAGGAAATATCCTCAGATTTAAACTAGAAAGAAGCTTTTTGTGAAACTACTTTGTGATGGGTGAATTCATCTCACAAAGTTACACCTTTCTTTTCACTGAGCAGTTTGGTAACACTGCTTTTGTGGAATCTGTAAAGGGATATTCAAGAGTGAATAGAGTCCAATGGCGAAAAAGGAAATATCTTCAGTTAAAAAGTGGAGAGAAGCTTTCTGAGAAACTCCTTTGTGATGTGTGCATTCAACCCATAGAGCTAAACGTTTCTGTTGAGGGAGCAGTTTGGCATCACTGTTTTTGTTGTGTCTGAGAAGGGGTATTTGGGAGCTCATGAAGCCTGTGTTGGAAAAGGAAATATACTCAAATAAAAACAAGTAGGAAGCTTTCTGAGGAACTTGTTTGTGATGTGTGAGTTTATCTTATGGAGTTTCACCTTACTTTTCATTGAGCAGATAACTAACACTGTTTTTGTGGAACCTACAAAGGGATATTTGGTAACGAGTTGAGGCCAGTGATGATAAAGGAAATATCCTCAGAAAAAAAAAAAAAAACTAGAAAGAAGCTTTCTGAGAAACTACTTTGTGTTGTATGAATTCACCTCACAGAGTTACATCACTATTTACATGGAGCAGTTTGGTAGCACTGTTTCTGGGGAATCTGAGAAGGGATATTTTGAATCGCATAGAAGTCTGTGGTTACAAAGGAAATATCTTCTGATAAAAACTAGAAGGAAGGTTGCTGACAAAGTTCTTTGTGATGTGTGAATTCATTTCAAAGAATTACACCTTTCTTGTCATGGAGCCATTTGCTCAAACTGTTTTCGAGGAATCTGACAAGGGTTTTTTGGAAGCACATTGAGACCTATGGTGAAAGAGGAAATATCCTCAGATAAAAATAAAAAAAAAAGTTTTCTGTGAAACTGCTTTGTGATGTGTGAATTCATCTCACAGAGTTACCAATTCTTTTCATTGAGAAGGTTGCTAACACTTGTTTCATGGAATCTGCAATGGGATATTCCAGAGAGCATTGAGGAATATGGAGAAAACAGAAATATGCGAAGTTAAAGTCTAGAAGGAAGCGGTGTGAGAAACAGCTTTGTGATGTGTGAATTCATCTCACAGAGTTACACCATTCTTTTCATGGAGCTCTTTGGTAGTACTGTTTTTGTGGAATCTAAGAAGGGATATTTTGGATCGCATTGAAGCCTAGGGTGACAACGGAAATATAATCAGATTAGTAACTTGCAAGAAAATTTCTGAGAAACTTCTTTGTGATGTGTGTATTCATCTCATAAAGTAACACCTTTCTTTTCATGGAGTTGTTTGCTAGCACTGTTTTTGTGGAATCTACAAAATGGTATTTGGGAGCAAGTTGAGACCTATGGTGAGAAAGGAAATATTCTCAGATAAATGCTAGAAGGAAACATTGTGAGAAACTTCTTTGTGATGTGTGAATTCATCTCACAGAGTTACACCACTCTTTTTGTGGAGTAGTTTGCTAACACCGTTTTTGTGGATTCTGCAATAGGATATTTCAGAGTGTATTGAAGCCTTTGGTGACAAAAGAAATAGCATCAGACAAAAAAAAGAAGCTTTATGTGAAACTGCTTAGTGATGTGTGAATTCACCTCACAAAGTTACACCTTTATTTTCATGGCACAGTTTGGTAGCACTCTTTGCGGGGAATCTGAGAAGGATATTTTGGATCGCATTGAAGCCTATGGTGACAAAGGAAATATCATCAGACAAAAACTAGAAAGAAGCTTTCTGAGAAACTGCATTTTGATGTGTGAATATCTCTGTCAGAGTTACACTTTCCTTTTCATTGAGCGGATTGCTAACACTATTTTCTTGGAATCTGCAATGTGATATTTCTTAGTGCAATGAAGCTTATGGTGACAAAGGCAATATCCTCAGATAAAAATTAGAAAGAAGCATTCTGAGAAATTTCTTTGTGATGTGTTGCTTCATCTAACAGAGTTACACCCTTCTTTTCAATGAGCAGTCTGCTAACACTGTTTTCATGGAATCTGCATATGGATATTTGGGAATGCATTTAAGCCTAATGGGACAAAGGACATATCCTCAGATAAAAATCAAAAAGAACTTTTCTGAGAGACTGCTTCGGACGTGTGAATTCAACTCACTGAGTTACACGATTCTTTTCATGAATCATTTTGTTAGCATTCTTTTTGGGGAATCTGAGAAGGGATATTTTGGATTGCATTGAAGCCTAGGATACAAGGAAATATCCTCAGATAAAAACTAGAAAGAAGCTTTCTGAGAAACTGCTTAGTGATGTGTGATTTCATCTCACAGAGTTACACCGTTCTTTTTGCTGAGCTATTAGGTAACACTGTTTTCATGGAATCTGCAATTGGATTTTTGGGTGCGAATTGAAACCTATGGTGACAAAGGAAATATCCTCAGAGAAAAACCAAAAAGAAGCTTTCTGAGAAATTTCTTTGTGATGTGTGAATTCGTCTCACAGAATGACAATGTTATTTCCCTTGAGCAGTCAGCTAACACTGTTTTCTTGGAATCCGTAAAGGGATATTTCTCAGTGCATTGAAGTTTATGGTGACAAAGGAAATATCCTCAGAGAAAAAACTAGAAAGAAGGTTTCTGAGAAACTACTTTCTGATGTGTGAATTCATCTCAAAGAGTTACACATTCCTTTCACAGAGCAGTACGTTGCCACTGTTTTTGTGGAATCTGAGAAGAGATATTTTTGGATCGCATTGATGCCTATGCTGACAATGGAAATATCCTCAAATAAAAACTAAAAAGAAGCTTTCTGAGAAACTTCTTTGTGATGTGTGATTTCATCTCACAGAGTTACACCTTTCTCTTCACGTAGCAGTTTGCTAACAGTGTTTTCGTGGAATCTGCAAAGTGATATTTGGGAGCGCATTGATGCCTATGGTGAAAAAGGAAAAATCCTCAGCAAAAAACTAGAAGGAAGCTCTCTCAGAAACTGCTTTCTAATGCATGAATTCTTTTCACAGAGTTACACTTTCGTTTCTTGGGGCAGTCTGTTACCAGTGTTTTTGGGAAATCTGAGAAGGGATATTTTGGATTACATTGAATCCTACGCTGACAAAGGAAATATCCTCAAACAAAAACTAGAAAGAAGCTTTCTGAGAGACTTCTTTGTGATGTGTAAATTCATCTCTCAGAGTTACACCTTTCTCTTCATGAAATAGTTTGATAGCAATGTTTTCGTGGTATCTGAAAAGTGATATTTCAGCGCACTTTGAGGCCTACGGTGAAAAAGGAAATAACCACAGATAAGAACTAGAAAGAAGCTTTCTGAGAAACTGCATTGTGATGTGTGAATATCTCTCTCAGAGTTACACTTTCCCTTTCATTGAGCAGATTGCTATCACTGTTTTCTTGGAATCTGCAATGGGATATTTCTTAGCACAATGAAGCTTACAGTGACAAAGGAAACATCCTCAGATAAAAACTCGAAAGAATCTTTCTGAGAAACTGCTTTGTGATGGGTTAATTCATCTCACAGGGTTACACCGTTCTTTTCATTGAACAGTCTGCTAACACTGTTTTCCTGGAATCAGCGTTAGGATATTTTGCAGCACACTGAAGCCTATGGTGACAAGGAAATATCCTCAGATAAAAACTAGAAAGAAGCTCTCTGAGAAACTACTTTGTGATATGTGAATTAATCACACAGAGTTTCACCGTTTTTTTCATACAATAGTTTGCTAATGCTGTTTTCGTGGAAACTAAGTTAGTATATTTTGGAGTGCTTTGAAGCCTATGGGGACAAAGGAAATATCCTCAGATTAAAAAAAAAGAGGCTTTCTGAGAGAGTGCTTTGGATGTATGAATTCATCTCATAGATTTACACAACTCTTTTCATTGATCACTTTGTTAGCACTGTTTTTCTGGAATTTGAGAAGAGATATTCTCGATTGCTTTGAAGGCTATCATGACAAAGGAAATATCATCAGACAAAAGCCAGAAAGAAACTATCTGAGAAACTGCTTTGTGATGTGTGAATTCATCTCACAAATTTACACTACTCTTTCATGGAAAAGATGTGAGCACTGTTTTTGTAGAATCACAGAAGTGATATCTTGAAAAGCATTGAATCCCATGGTGAAAAATAAAATACCCTTAAATAAAAACTGGAAAGAAGCCTTCCCAGAAACTGTGGTGTGTGAATTCATCTGACGTCTGTCAGATGAATTAATCTGACCTCTGTCAGTACAACACTGCTTTCATTGAGAAGCTTCCTAACACTGTTTTCGCAGAATCTGCAATGAGATATATGAGAGCGCATTGGGCCTGAAATATCCTCATATAAAAACAATAAACAAGCTTTCTGAGAAATTGCTTTGTGATATGTGAATTCATCTCACAGAGTAACACTACTCTTTCCTGGAACTGTTTGCTAGCAGTGCTTTTGCAGAATCTGAGAAGGGATAATTTTTATCACTTTGAAGACTATGGTGACAAAGGAAATATCCTCAGATAAAAACCAGGAGGAGGCTTTCTGAGAAACTGCTTTGTGATTTGTGAATTCATCTCACAGAGTTACATTACTCGTTCATGGAGTTGTTGGCTACACTGTTTTTGTGGAATCTGAATGTGATGTTTTGGATCACTTTGAAACCTACGGTGACAAAGGAAATATCTTCAGATAAAAACTAGAAAAAGGCTTTCTGAGAAACTGCTTTGTGAGGTGTGAATTCATCTCACAGAGTTACACCACTCGTTCATGGAGGAGTTTGCTATCACCGTTTTTGTGGAATCTCAGAAGTGATATCTTGGATAGCATAGAATCCTATGGTAAGAAATGAAATATCCTCAGATAAAAACAGGAGAGAAGCCTTCTCAGAAACTGCTTTGTGGTGTGTGAATTCATCATGGAGAGTTACGCCATTGCTTTCATTGAGAGGTTTGCTAACACTGTTTTTGAAGAATCTGCAATGGGATATACGGGAGAGCATTGAGGCCCGAGTTTAAAAAGGAAATATCCTCTGATAAAAAAAGAAAGATGCGTTCTGAGAAACTGCTTTGTCATCTGTGAATTCATCACACAGAGTTACACTATCCTTTCATGGAGCAGTTTTGCTAGCACTGTATTGGTGGAATCTGAGAAGGGATATTTTGGATCGCTTTGAAGCCTATGGTAAAAAAGCAAATATCCTCAGATAAAACTAGAAAAAGCTTTATGAGAAACTTCTCTGTGAGGAGTATATTCATGTCACAGAGATACACTTTTCATTACATCGAGCAGTTTGCTAACACTGTTTTTTTGGAATCTGCCATGGGATATTCTGAGGGCATTGAGTCCTACAGTGAAAAATTAAATATCCTTAGATAAAAACTGGAGAGAAGCCTTCTGAGAAACTGCTTTGTGATGTGTGAATTCATCTCACAGAGGGACATCACACATTTCATTGAGAAGCTTCCTAAAAATATTTTCATGGAATCTGCAATGAGTGCATTGAGGCCTGAAATATCCTCAGATAAAAACAAGAAAAAAGCGTTCTGAGAAACTGCTTTCTAATGTGTGAATTCATCTCACAGTGTTACACTACTCTTTCATGGAGCTGTTTGCTAGCACTGTTTTTGTGGAATCTGAGAAGCGATAATTTTGATCGCTTTGAAGGTATGGTGACAAAGTAAATATCTGCAGGTAAAATCCATAAAGAAGCTCTCTGAGAAACTGCTTTGTGATGTGTGAATTCATGTCACAGTGTTACACAATTCTTTCATGGATCCGTTTGCTAGCACTGTTTGTGTGGAATATGAGAAGGGATATTTTGGATCACTTTGAAGCCTATACTGACAAAGGATATATCCTCAGATAAAAAACAGAAAGAAGCTTTCTGAGAAATAGCACTGTTTGTGTGGAATATGAGAAGGGATATTTTGGATCACTTTGAAGCCTATACTGACAAAGGATATATCCTCAGATAAAAAACAGAAAGAAGCTTTCTGAGAAACAGCTTTGTGATGTGTGAATTCATCTCACAGAGTTACACCACTCTTTCATGTAGCTGTTGGCTGGCATTGTTTTTGCAAAGTCTGAGAAGGGATATTTTTGATTGCTTTGAATGCTATGTTGACAAAGGAAATATCCTCAGTTAAAAATTAGAAAGAAGCTTTCTGAGAAACTGTTTTGTGATATGTGAATTCACCTCACAGAGTTACACTACTGTTTAATGGAGCCGATTGCTAGCACTGTTTTTGTTTAATCTGAGAAGGGATTTTTTTTTTTGAGACAGAGTCTCACTCTGTCACCTGGGCTGGAGTGGGGAGGATGGATCTCAGCTCAATGCAAGCTCCGACTCCCAGGTTCAAGCCATTCTCCTGCCTCAGCCTCCCGAGTAGCTGTGACTACAGGTGCCCACCACTTTGCCTGGATAGTTTTTTGTATTTTTTAGTAGAGACGGGGTTTCACCGTGTTAGCCAGCATGGTCTCGATCTCCTGACCTCGTGATCCACCCGTCTCTGCCTCCCAAAGTGCTGGGATTACAGGCGTGAGCCACTGCACCTGGCCGAGAAGGGATATTTTTGATCACTTCGAAGCCTATGGTGAGAAAATAAATATCCTCAGATAAAAACCAGAAACAAGCTTTCTGAGAAACTGTTTTGTGATGTGGGAATTCATCTCATGGTGTTACACAACTCTTTCTTTCATTTTTTTGCTAGCATTGTTTTTGTGGAATCTGAGAAGGGATATTTTTGGTTGCTTTGAAACCTATGGTGACAAAGGAAGTATCCTCCAAATAAAAACTAGAAAGAAGCTTTCTTTGAAACTTCTTTGTGACGTGTGAATTCATCTCACAAATTAACAACAGTCTTTCATGGGAGAGTTTGCTAGTACTGTTTTTCTGGAATCACAGAAGTGATATCTTGGATAGCATTGAATCCCATGGTGAAAACTGAAATATCATCAGATTAAAAATGAAGAGAAGCCTTCTCAGAAACTGCTTTGTGGCATATGAATTCATCTCATAGAGTTACAACACTGCTTTCATAGAGAAGGTTGATAACACTGCTTTTGTAGAATCTGCAATGAGATACACGGTATCACACTGAGGCCTGAAATGTCCTCAGATAAAAACAAGAAAGACGCTTTCTGAGAAACTGCTCTGTGATATGTAATTCATCTCACAGAGGTAAATTACTCTTTCATGGAACTGTTTGCTAGCACTTTTTTAGTGGAATCTGAGAAGGGATATTTTTGATCACTTTGAAGCCTGTGGTGACAAAGGAAATATCCTCAGATAAAAACTAGAAAGAAGCTTTCTGAGAAACTGCTTTGTGATGTGTGAATTCATCTCACAGAGGTACACCACTCTTTGTTTACAAGCACTGTCTTTGTGGAATCCCAGAAGTAATATCTTCGTTAGCATAACATAGAATCCTATGGTGAGAATTGAAATATCCTCTGGTAAAAACTGGAGGGAATCCTTCTCAGAAACTGCTTTGTGGTGTGTGAATTCATATCAGAGAGTTACACCATTGCTTTCATTGAGAGGTTTGCTAACACTGTTTTCACCGAATCTGCAATAAGATATATGGGAGTGCATTGAGGCCTGAGTTCAAAAAGGAAATATCCTCGGATAAAAAGAAGAAAGACGTTTTCTGCGAAACTGCTTTGTGAAGTGTGAATTCATCACACAATGTTACACTGCTTTTTCAAGGAGCAGTTTGCTAGAACTCTATTTGTTCAATCTGAGAAGGGATATTTTGGATCACTTTAAGCCTATGGTAACAAAGGAAGTGCCCTCAGATAAAACTGGAAAAAGCTTATGAGAAAATGCTTTGTGTTAAGTTAATTCATCTCACAGAGATACACCTTTCATTGCATTGAGCAGTTTGCCAGCACTGTTTTCGTGGAATCTGCCATGGGATATTCCGAGGGCATGGACTCCTATTGTGAAAAATTAAATATCCATAGATAAATACTAGAGTGAGCCTTCTGAGAAACTGCTTTGTGATATGTGAATTCATCTCACAGAGCTGCACCACTCTTTTCTTTGAGAAGTTTCCAAAAAATATTTTCGTGGAATCTGCAATGAGATATATGAGAGTGCATCGAGGCCTGAAATATCCTCAGATAAAATCAAGAAAGAAACTTCTGAGAAACAGTTTTGTGATGTGTGAATTCATCTCACAGAGTTACACTGCTCTTTCCTGTAGCTGTTGGCTAGCACTGAATTTGTGGAATCTGAGAAGGGGTATTTTAGATCTCTATGGAGCCTATGGTGACTAAAGAAATATCCTCAGATAAAAACTAGAAAGAAGCTTTCTGAGAAACTGCTTTGTGATTCGTGAATTCATCGCACAGTGTTACACAACTCTTTCATGGATCCGTTTGCTAGCACTGTTTTTGTGGACTCTGAGAAGGGATATTTTGGATTGCTTTGAAGCCTATGGTGACAGAGGAAACATCCTCATACAAAAACCAGAAACAAGCTTTTTGAGAAACTGCTTTGTGATTTGTGAATTCATCTTACAGTGTTACACAACTCTTTCATGGATCCGTTTGCTAGCACTGTTT
>NW_012108475.1:169452-171588 GCF_000951045.1 Mandrillus leucophaeus | reverse complement strand
TGTGGAATCTGAGAAGGGATATTTTGGATTGCTTTGAAGCCTATGGTGACAAAGAAAATATATACAGATAAATATCAGAAAGAAGGTTTCTGAGAAACTGCTTTGTGATGTGTGAATTCATCTCAAAGTGTTACACAACTCTTTCATGGATCCGTTTGCAGCGGTGTTTTTGTGGAATTTTAGAAGGGATATTTTTGATCGCTTTGAAGTCTATGGTGGGAGAGGAAATATCCTCAGATAAAAATCAGAAAGAAGCTTTCTGAGAAACTGCCTTGTGATGTGTGAATTCATCTCACATTGTTACACCATTCTTTCATATAGCCGTTGGCTAGCACTGTTTCTGTGGAATCTGAGAAGGGATATTTTTGATTGCTGTGAAGCCTATGGTAACAAAGGGAATATACTCAGATATAAACCAGAAAGAAGCTTTCTGAGAAACTGCTTTGTGATGTGTGAATTCATCTCGCAAATTAACAATACCCTTTCATGGAAGAGTTTGGTAGCACTGTTTATCTGGAATCACAGAATTGATATCTTGGATAGCATTGAATCCCATGGTGAAAAATGAAGTATCTTCAGATAAAAACTGGAAACAAGCCTTCACAGAAACTGCTTTGTGGAGTTTGATTTTATCTCACAGAGTTACAACACTGCTTTCATTGAGAAGTTTGCTAGCACTGTTTTCACAGAATCTGCAATGAGATACATGTGAGCACACTGAGGCCTGAAATATCCTCAGATATAAACAAGAAAGAAGCCTTGTGAGAAACTGCTCTGTGATGTGTGAATTCATCTCACAGAGGTAAATTACTCCTTCAAGGAGCTGTTTGCTAGCACTGTTTTTGTGAAATCTGAGAAGGGATATTTTTGATTGCATTGAAGACTATGGTGACAAAGGAAATATCCTCAGATAAAAAACAGAAAGAAGCTTTCTGAATAACAGCTGTGTGATTTGTGAATTCATCTCACAGAGTTACACCACTCTTTCATAGAGCCATTGGCTAGCACTGTTTTTGTGGAATCTGAGAATGGATAGTTTGGATCACATTGAATCCTATGGTGACAAAGGAAATAACCTCAGATAAAAACCAGAAAGAAGCTTTCTGAGTAACTTCTTTGTGATGTGTTAATTCATCTCACAGTGTTATGCAACTCTTTCATGGATCCGTTTGCTTACACTGTTTTTGTGGAATCTGAGAAGTGATATTTTGGAATGCTTTGAAGCCTATGGTGACAAAGGAAATATTCTCTGGTAAAAACTAGAAAGAAGCTTTCTGAGAAACTGCTTTGTGATATTTGAATTCATGTCACAGAGTTACACTGCTGTTTTCATTGAGCATTTTTCTAACACAGTTTTCTTGGAATATGCAAAGGGATATTTTGGAGCACATTGAAGCTTATCGTGATGAAGGAAATATCCTCTGACAAAAACTAAAAAGTAGCTTTCTGAGAAACTGCTTTGAGATGTATGTATTCTTCTCACAGAATGACACCTTTCTTTTCATGAATCAGTTTGCTAACACTATTTTCTTGGTATCCACAAAGGGATATTTGGGAGTGTGTTGAGGCTTATGGTGGAAAAGGAAATATCCTTTGAAGAAAACTTGAAAGAAGCTGTCTGAGAAACTACTTTGTCATGTAAGAATTCATCTCACTGAGTTACACCACGCTTTTCATGGAACAGTTTTGTAGCCCTGTTTTTGATGAATCTGAGAAGGGATGCTTTGAATTGCATTGAAGACTATGGTGAAAAGGGGAATATCCTCAGATAAAAACTAGAAATAAGCTTTCAGAGAAACTCCTTTGTGACGTGTGAATTCATCTCCCAGAGTTACACCTTTCTTTTCATGGAAAAGTTGCTAACACTGTTTTTGGGGAATCTTCAAAGGAATATTTTGGAGAGCCTTGAGGCATATGGTGAGAAAGGAAATAGCCTCCAATAAAACCAATAAAAAATTTTCTGTGAAACTGTTTTGTGATGTGTGAATTCATCTCTGTGAGTTACACCTTTCTTTTCATGGAGCAGTTTGGTAGCACTGATTTTGAGGAATCTGAAAAAGGATATTTTGGATTTCACTGAAGCATATGGTGACAAAGGAAATATCCTCAGAAAACAACTAGAAGGAAGCTTTCAGG
>NW_012108475.1:168539-169402 GCF_000951045.1 Mandrillus leucophaeus | reverse complement strand
CAGAAACAAGCTTTTTGAGAAACTGCTTTGTGATTTGTGAATTCATCTTACAGTGTTACACAACTCTTTCATGGATCCGTTTGCTAGCACTGTTTTTGTGGAACCTGAGAAGGGATATTTTGGATTGCTTTGAAGCCTATGGTGACAATGGAAGTATTTTCCAATGAAAACTAAAATGAAGCTTTCTCAGAAACTGCTTTGTGATTTGTGAATTCATCTCACAAATTAACAACACTCTTTCATGGAAGAGTTTGCTACCACTGTTTTTGTGGAATCACAGAAGTGATATCTTGGATAACATTGAATCCCACGGTGAAAAAAGAAATATCCTGAGATAAAAATTGGAGGGAAGCCTTCTCAGAAACTACTTTGTGGTGTGTGAATTCATCTCACAATGTTACTACACTGCTTTCATTGAGAAGATTGCTAACACTGCTTTCACAGAATCTGCAATGAGATATACGGGAGCACACTGAGGCCTGAAATATCCTCAGATAAAATCAAGAAAGAAGCTTTCTGAGAAACAGTTTGTGATGTGTGAATTCCTCTCACAGATTTGCACCACTCTTTCCTGGAGCCATTGGCTAGTACTGTTTTTGTGGAGTCTGAGAAGTGATATTTTGGAATTCTTTGAAGCCTATGTTGACAAAGGAAATATCCTCAGATAAAAGGTAGAAAGAAGCTTTCTGAGAAACTGCTTTGTGATGTGTGAATTCACCTTACAGAGTTACACTGCTCTTTCATGGAGCCGTTTGCTGGCACTGTTTTTGTGGAATCTGAGAAGGGATATTTTGGATTGCTTTGAAGCCTATGGTGACAAAGAAAATATATACAGATAAATATCAGAAAGAAGGTTTCTGAGA
>NW_012108475.1:160877-164274 GCF_000951045.1 Mandrillus leucophaeus | reverse complement strand
TGGAGCAGTTTGCTAACACTGTTTCCATGGAATCTACAAAGGGATATTTGGGAATGCATTCAGGCCTATAGTGAAAAAGGAAATATCCTTATATAAAAACTAGAAAGAAGCTTTCTGAGAAACTGCTTTGTGACGTGTGAATTCATCTCATAGAGTTACATTGTTCTTTCACTAAACAGTTTGCTAACACTGTTTTCTTGGAATCTACAGTGAGATATTTTTGGGGAGTCTGAGAAGGGATATTTTGGAGTGCATTGAAGTATATGGTCATAAATGCAATACCCTCAGACAAAAACAAAAAAGAAGCTTACTGTGAAACTTCTTTGTGATGTAGGAATGCATCTCACAGAGTTGCCCCTTTCTTTGCATGGCGCAGTTTGGTAGCACTGTTTTTGGGAAATCTCAGAAGGGATATTTTGGATCACATTTAAGCCTATGGTGATAAAGGAAATATCCTCTGATAAAAACTAGAAAGAAGCTTTCTGATAAACTTTTTTGTGAGGTGTTCATTCATCTCACAGAGTAACATCTTTCTTTTCATGGAGTAGTTTGCTAACACTGTTTTTGTGGAATCTACAAAGGGATATTTGGGAGCGAGTAGAGGCCTATGTTGAAAAAGGAAATATCCTCAGATAAAAACTGGAAAGAAGCTTTGTAAGAAACTACTTTGTTATTTGTGAATTCGTCTGACTGAAATACACGATTCTTTTCATATAGCAGTTTTGTAGCACTGTTATTGTGGAATCTAAGAAGGGATATTTTTAATCACATTGAAGCCAATGGTGATGAAAGAAATATCCTTAGATAAAAACTAGAAAGAAGCTTTCTGAGAAGGTTCTTTGTGACATGTGAATTCATCTCACAGAGTTATACGTTTTTTTTTCATGAAGCTTATGCTAACACTGTTTTCATGGAATCTGCATTAGGATATTTGGGAGCACATTGAAGCCTATGGTGACAATGGAAATATCTTGAGACAAAAACAAAAAAGAAGCTTTCTGAGAAACTGCTTTGTGATGTGTGAATTCATCTCACAGATTTACAACTTTCTTTTCATGGTAGAAATTACTAACAATATTTTTGTGGAATCTGCAAAGGGATATTCCCCTGTGCCTTGACGAATATGGTGAAAAAATAAATATCCTCAGATGGAAATCATAAAGCAGTTTTCTGAGAAGCTGCTTTGTGATGTGTGAATTCATCTCCCAGAGTTACACTGTTCTTTTAATTGAGCAGTTTGGTAACACTGTTTTCTTGGAATCTTCTATAGGATATTTTGGAGCACTTTGAAGCTTATGGTGACAAAGGAAATTTCCTCAGACGAAAACTAGAAAGAAGGTTTCTGGGAAACTGCTTTGTTATTTGTTAATTCATCTCACAGACTTACACCTTTCTTTTCATGCAGTGATTTAGTAGCACTCTTTCTGTTGAATCAGAGAAGGGATCGTTTGGATTGCATTGAATCCTATGGTGACAAAGGAAATATCCTCAGATAAAAAAAGAAAGAAGCTTTCTGAGAAACTTCTTGGTGATGTTTGAATTCATCATATAGAGTTACACCTTTCTTTCCATTGAGCAGTTTGGTAACACTGTTTTCGTGTAATCTGCTATTGGATATTTGCGAGCGCATTGAGTCCTATGGTGAAAAACAAAATATTCTCACATAAAAACTGGAAAGGACCCTCCTGTGAAACCACTTTGTGATGTGTGAATTCATCTCACAGAGTCACACCATTCTTTTCATTGAGCAGTTTGCTAACACTGTTTTCACGGTATCTGCAATGGGAGAATATTGAGGCCTATGGAGGAAAAGGAAATATCCTGAGATTAAAAACTAGAAAGTAGCTTTCTGAAATACTGCTTTGTGTTGTTTGATTTCATCTCACAAAGATACACCATTGCTTGAATTGGGTAGATTGATAACACTGTTTTTGTGGAATCTGCAATAGGATATTTGGTAGCTCCTTGAAGTTTTTGGTTACAAAGGAATTATCCCCTGATAGAAAACAAAAAGAATCATTCTGTGAAACTGCTTGGTGATGTGTGAATTCATCTAACAGATTTACACCTTTCTTTTCATTGAGAAGTTTGCTAACACTTTTTTCGTGGACTCTGTAATGGGATATTCAGGAGTGCAGTTAGGAATATGTTGAAAAAGGAAATACCCTCAGATAATAACTAGAAAGAAGCTTTCTGATAAACTGCTTTGTTACACATCATTTATCTCAGAGTTACAATGCTGTTTTCATTGAGCAGTTTGCTAACACTGTTTGTTTTCTTGGAATCTGCAATTGGATATTTCAGAGCTCATTGAAACTTAGGGTGACAAAGGAAATATCCTCATATCAAACTAGACAGAAGTTTTCTGAGAGACTCCTTTGTGATTTGTAAATTCCTCTCACAGAGTTACACCATTCTTTTCATAGAGCAGTTTAATATCACTGTTCTTGGGGAATTTGAGAAGGGATATTTTGGATTGCATTGGAGCCTATGGTGACAAAGGAGATATCCTCAGAAAAAAACTACAAAGAATCTTTCTGAGAAACTTCTTTGTGGTTTGTATATTCATCTCACAGAGTAGCACGATACTTTTCTTGTAGCAGTTTGGTATCTGTTTTTGCAGAATCTCAAATAGGATATTTGGGAGCACATTGAAGCCTAAAGTGGCAAAGGAAATATCTTCAGACAAAAACCAAGAGGAAGCATTTTTAGAAACTGCTTTGTGATGTGTGAATTCATCTCACTGATTTACACCATTCTGTTCATGGAATAGTTTGCTAATACTATTTTCTTGGAATCTGAACAGGGATATTCATGTGCTCAGTGAGGCCTGTAGTGAAAAAGCAAATATCCTCAGACAAAAACTAGAAAGAAACTTTCTATGAAACTACTTTCTGATTTGCGAATTCATCTCACAGATTTACACGATTCTTTTCATGGAACAGCTTGGTAGCACTGTTTTTGGGGAATCTGAGAAGGGATATTTTGGTCACATTGAAGCCTATGGTGAAAAAGGGAATATTCTCAGATAAAAACTAGAAAGAAGCTTTCTGAGAAACCGATTTTTGATGTGTGTATTCCTCTCAAAGAGTAGCATGATTCATTTCTTGGAGCAGTTTGCTAAAACACATTTCATGGATCTGCAAAGGGGTATTTGGGAGTACATTGAGGAATATGGTGAAAAAGGAATTATCCTCAGATAAAAAGTAGAAAGAAGCTTTCTGAGAAACGATTTTGTGATGTGAAAATTCACCTCATAGTGTTACACCACACTTTTCGTGAAGCTGTTTATTAGCACTGTTTTTGGGGAATTTGAGAAGGAATATTTGGAATTGCATTGAGGTCTACGGTGATAAAGGAAATATCCTCAGATAAAAACTAGAAAGAAGCTGTCTGA
>NW_012108475.1:158366-160106 GCF_000951045.1 Mandrillus leucophaeus | reverse complement strand
ATTTATAGATTTAATGCAATCCCCATCAAGCTACCAATGACTTTCTTCACAGAATTGGAAAAAATCGGTTTAAAGTTCATATGGAACCAAAAAAGAGCCCACATTGCCAAGACAATCCTAAGTCAAAAGAACAAAGCTGGAGGCATCATGCTACCTGACTTCAAACTATCAAGGCTACAGTAACCAAAACAGCATGGTACTGGTACCAAAACAGAAATATAGACCAACGGAACAGAATAGAGCCCTCAGAAATAATACCACACACCTACAGTCATCTGATCTTTGACAAACATGAGAAAAGCAAGAAATGAGGAATGATTCCCTATTTAATAAGTGGTGCTTGGAAAATTGGCTAGCCATAAGCAGAAAGCTGGAATTGGATCCTTTCCTTACTCCTTATATGAAAATTAATTCAAGATGGATTAGAGACTTAAATGTTAGACATAATACCATAAAAACCCTAGAAGAAAACGTAGGTAATATCATTCAGGACATAGGCATGGGCAAGGACTTCATGTGTAAAACACCAAAAGCAATGGCAGCAAAAGCCAAAACTGACAAATGGGATCTAATTAAACTAAAGATCTAATTAAACTAATTAAACTGAAATTACTAAACTAAACTAAAATTAATCTAATTAAACTTCTGCACAGCAAAACACACTACCTTCAAAGTGAATAGGAAACCTACAGAATGGGAGAAAGTTTTTGCAATCTACTCATTTGACAGAGGGCTAATATCCAGAACCTACAAAGAACCCAAACAAATTTACAAGAAATAAAACAACCCCATCAAAAAGTGGGCAAAAGATATGAACAGACATTTCTCAAAAGCAGACATTCATACAGCCAAAAGACACGTGAAAAAATGCTCATCATCACTGACCATCAGAGAAATGCAAATCAAAACCACAATGAGATACCATCTCACACTGGTTAGAATGGAAATCACTAAAAAGTCAGGAAACAGCAGGTGCTGGAGAAGGTGTAGAAAAATTGGAACACTTTTACATTGTTGGTGGGATTGTAAACTAGTTCAACCATTGTGGAAAACAAATGGATTTGCTCAAGGATCTAGAACTAGAAATACCATGTGACCCAGCCATCCCATTACTGGGAATATACCCAAAGGATTATAAATCATGCTGCTGCAAAGACACATGCAAAAGTCTGTTTATTGTGGCAGAAATCACAATAGCAAAGACTTGGAATCAACCCAATTGTCCATCAGTGACAGATTGGATTAAGAAAATGTGGCACATATACACCATGGAATACTATGTAGCCATAAAAAGATGAGTCTGTGTTGTTTGTAGGGACATGGATGCAGCTGGAAACCATTATTCTCAGCAAACTATCACAAGAACAGCAACCAAACACCACATGTTCTCACTCATAGGTGGGAATTGAACATTGAGATCACTTGGACATGGGAAGGGGAACATCACACACTGGAGCCTATTGTTGGGAGGGTGGAGGGGGGATGGAGGACAATGGGAGTTAAACCTGATGTAAATGACGAGTTGAAGGGTGCTTACGAGTTGATGGGTGCAGCACACCAACATGGCACATGTATACATATGTAACATACCTCCACCTTGTGCATATGTACCCTACAAATTAAGTATAATAAAAAATATAAAAACATTAGTAAATAAAATACTACTTGTAGCACTGGACTAGGTGTGGGATATACAGTACTGAACAAAGCAAAAAAAAAAAAAAAAAAAAAAAAAAAAAA
>NW_012108475.1:154279-157011 GCF_000951045.1 Mandrillus leucophaeus | reverse complement strand
CAAAAGGATATTTGGGAGTGCATTGAAGGATATGGTGACCAAGGAAATATCCTCAGACAAAAAAACAAAAAGCAGCTTTCTGAGAAACTGCTATGTGATGTGTGAATTGATCTCACAGATTTACACCTTTCTTTTTGTGGAGCAGTTTCCTAACACGATTTTCGTGAAATCTGCAAAGGGATATTCACCAGTGCAACAAGGCCTGTGGTGAAAAGGAAAATATCCTCAGACAAAAACTAGAAAGAAGGTTTCTATGAAAATGCTTTCTGATTTGTGAATAAATCTCACAGATTTACAGGATCTTTTCATGGAGCATTTTGGTAGCACTGATTTTGGAGGATCTGAGAAGGGCTATTTTGGATCACACTGAAGCCTATGGTGACAAAGGGAATATTCTCAGATATAAATCAGATGGAAGCTTTCTCAGAAACTGCTTTGTGATATGTGTATTCATCTCACAGAGTATCACAAATCTTTTCCTGGAGCAGGTTACTGAAACTGTTTTTGGGAAATCTGCAAAGGAATACTTGGGAGTGCATTGAGGAACATGTGAAAAGGAAATATCCTCAGGTAAAAACTAGAAAGAAGCTTTCTGAGAAACAGTTTTGTGATGTGAGAATTCATCTCACAGAGTTACACCACACTTTTCATGAAGCAGTTTGGTAACACTGTTTTAGGGGAATTTGGGAAGGGATATTTTGAATTGCATTGAAGCCAATGATAACAAATTAAATATCCTCAGATAAAAACTAGAAATAACCTTTCTGACAAATCACTTTGTGATGTGTTAATTCATCTCACAGAGTTACACAATTCTTTTCATGGTTCAGTTTGCTAGCACTGTTTTTGGGGAATCTGCAATAGGATATTTTGGAGTACATTGGAACACATGGTGACAAAGGAAATATCCTCAGACAAAAACCAAAAAGATACTTTCTGAGAAACTGCTTTATGATGTGTGAATTCATCTCAGATATTTACATCTTTCTTTTCATGGAGCAGTTTGCTAACACTATTTTCACGGAATCTACTCTAGGATGTTTGGGAGTGCATTGAAGCCTATGGTGACAAGTTAAATATCCTCCGATTAAAACCGAGAAGAAACTTTCTGTGAAACCACTTTGTGATGTGTCAATTTATCTCACAGAGTTACACCGTTCTTTTCATTGAGAAGTTTTCTAACACTGTATTCTGTAATCTGTAATGGGATATTTTGGAGCACATTAAAGTTTATGGTGACAAAGGAAATATGCTCAGACAAAAACTAGAGAGAAGGTTTGTGAGAAACCGTTTTATGATGTGTTATTTCTGCCTACAGAGTTACATGGTTCTTTTCATGGATCACTTTGGAAGCACTGTTTTTGGGGTATCTGAGAAGGGATATTTTGGATCGCATTGAAGCCAATGGTGAGAAAGGAAATATCCTCAGACAAAAACGAAGAAGAAGCTTTCTGAGAAACGTCTTTGTGATGGATGAATTTGTCTCATGGAGTTACACCCCTGTTTTCATGGAGCAGTTTGCTAACACTATTTTCATGGAAACAGAAATAGGATAGTCCAAAGCGCATTGAGGACTACAGTGATAAAGGAAATACCCTCATGTTAAAATTCAAAAGAAATTTTCTGAGAAACTGCTTTGTGATGAGCTATTTCATCTCACATAAGTACACAAACATTTTCATGTATCAGATTGCAGGAATGTTTTGGGGGTATCTAGAAGGGATATTTTGGATCTCATTGAAGCCTATGGTGACAAAGGAAATATCTTCAGATAAAAAGTATAAAGAATCTTTCTGAGAAAGTTCTTTCACAGAGTTAAACCTTTCTTCTCACAGACCAGTTTGAAAACACTGTTTTCGTGGAATCTGTAGTAGGATATTTGGGAGAGCACTGAATCCTATGGTGACAAAGGAACTATCCTCAGATAAAAACTAAAAAGAAGCTTTCTGTGAAATGGTTTGTGATGTGTGAATTCATCTCATAGTGTTACACCATTCTTTTCATTGAGAAGTTTGCTAAAACTTTTTCATTTATTCTGCAATGGGATATTCGAGAGCGCATTGAGGAATATGGTGAAAAAGTAAATATCCTCAGATAAAATCTGGGAAGAAGTTTTCTAAGAAACTGCATTGTGATATGTGAATTCATTGCACAGAGTTAAATCATTCTTTTCATGGAACAGTTTGGTAGCACTGTTTTTGTAGAATCTGAGAGGGGATATTTTGGATTGCATTGAAGCCTGTGGTGACAAAGGAAATACCCTCAGATAAGAACTAGAAAGAAGCTTTCTGAGAAATTTCTTTGTGATGTGTGAATTCATTTCACAGGGTTACACCTTTCTTTTCATAGAGCATTTTGCTAACAGTTTCTCTGGAATCTCCACAAAATAAGCAACATGAATATAGACTATCCATACTCAGGGAGCTTCCAGACCAATTAAGGAGGTGAGAGATGTTCATAGAATAATTACTAAGCTATAAACTTTGACTTTGAGTGTCAAAGAAATTTCATTAAGAGGAATTCACTTTGTCTAAAACTGTGGAGCAGATCTTCACAGAAGGTGGAACATGAGAGTCCAGGAAATGAATTAAAAATTTTTAAGGTTAGAGGATGGGAAACAGGAAGGCAAAACGATGGGAACACAGCTATGGTTACAGACTGAATAAGAAGTCCATTTTAAAAGTTTTTGTCTATAAACTGACTTCTACCAGAAGCTCTTTTGATTTTAAAAT
>NW_012108475.1:150372-151279 GCF_000951045.1 Mandrillus leucophaeus | reverse complement strand
AAAAAAAAAAAAAAGAAAAAAAAGAAAAAAAGGAATATCCTAACATAAAAACTAGAAAGAAGCTTTCTGAGAAATTTCTTTGTGATGTGTTAATTCATCTCACAGAGTTACCCATTTTTTTTCCATGGAGCAGATTTTTAGTACTGTTTTTGTGTGATATTAGCAAGGATACTTTGAATCACATTGAAACCCATAGTGACAAAGGAAATATCTTCAGATAAAAACTAGAAAGAAGCATTCTGAGAAACTTCTGTGTGATGTGTGAATTCATCTCGCAGAGTTACACTGTTCTTTTCAGTGAGAAGTCTGCTTAAACTGTTCCCATGGAATCTGCAATAGGATATTTTGGAGCGCATTAAAGCCTATGGTGACAAAGGAAATATCCTCAGACAAAAACGGAATAGAAACTTTCCAGAGAAATTGCTTTGGGATGTGTCAATTTGTCCCACAGAGTTATACTGTTCTTTTCATTGAGTAGCTTGCTAACACTGTTTTCCTGGAATCTGCAATGGGATATTTTGGAGCACATTGAAGCTTATGTTGACAAAGGAAATATTCTCAGACATAAACTAGAAAGAAGTTTCTGACAAACTGCTTTCCAATTTAAGAATTCATCTCAGAGACTTACAATTTCTTTTCATGGAGCAGTTTGTTAGCACTGATTTTGGGGACGCTGAGAAGGGATATTTTGGATCACATTGAAGCCTGTGGTGCTAAAGGAAATATCCTCAGATAAAAAGTAGAGAGAAGCTTTCTGAGAAACTACTTTGTGATGTCTGTATTCATCTCACAGAGTGGCATGATTCTTTTCTTGGAGCAGTTTGGTAAAACTGTTTTCGTGGAAAATGCAAAAGGATATTTGGGAGTGCATTGAAGGATATGGTGACCAAGGAAATATCCTCAGACA
>NW_012108475.1:146753-147136 GCF_000951045.1 Mandrillus leucophaeus | reverse complement strand
ACATCCATTTTAAAAGTTTTTGTCTATAAACTGACTTCTGCCAGAAGCTCTTTTGATTTTAAAATATTGAGCAGAATGTATAAAGTTAACTATGGAAAGTTAAAAGCACAAAAAAGTTAATACCAGGGTAGCCTTGTTTTACCCATTTCATTTATGGTCCCACTTGGGCTGCTGAAAAGGAACATGGTCCCGGGATGGGTGATGAACATCTATGGTTCATCTGCCTCTGACTGAATTCCAGAATAAAGCATGATTTTTAAAAACTACCCTCTTGCTTTGGATCCATTCATTCTTTTCCCTTCCATTCATCTTGAAAATTAAGAATTGAATATTGACATGTAATGTATGCTGACCCCTTTCCAGAATAAAGATGAGATATAATT
>NW_012108475.1:144340-146145 GCF_000951045.1 Mandrillus leucophaeus | reverse complement strand
AGTTTGCTAACACTGCTTTCGTGGAATCTGCAAAGGGATATTTGGGAGCACATTGAGGCCTATAATTAAAAAGGAAATATCCTCAAATAATAAGTAGAAAGAAGCCTCCTAGAAACTCCTTTGTGATATGTGAATTCATCTCACAGAGTTACACTGTTCTTTTCATTGAGCAGTTTGCTAACACTGTTTTTGTGGAATCTGCAAAGGCACATTTTGGAGTGCATTCAAAATTTAGGTGACAAAGGAAATATCCTAATATAAGAACTAGAAAGACACTTGCTGAGAAATCGCTTTGCGATGTGATAATTCATCTCACAGAGTTACACAATTCTTTTCATTTGGCAGTTTGGTAGCACCGTTTTGGGGAAGTCTAAGAAGGGATATTTTGGATCGCATTGAAGCTTATCTTGACAAAGGAAATAAAATCAGATAAAAACTAGCAAGAAGCTTTCTGAGAAAGTTCTTTGTGATGGTGCAATTCCTCTCCAAGAGTTAAATCTTTCTTTTCATGGAGCCGTTTGCTAACACTGTTTTCATGGAAACTGCAAAGGGATATTGGGGAGCGCATTGAGGCCTATTTTGAAAAACTAAATATACTCAGATAAAAACTAGAAAGAAAATTTCTGAGAAACTGCTTTGTAGTGTGTTAATTTATCTCACCATCTTACACTGTTCTTTTCACTGAGAGTTTGCTAACACTGTTTTCATGGAATCTGCAAAGGGATACCTGGGAGCATATTGAGACATATAGTGAAAAAGGGAATATCCTCACATAAAAACGAGAAAGAAGCTTTCTGAGAAACTGCTTTGTGATGTTTGAATTCAACTCACAGCGTTACACTGTCCTCTTTTTGAGAAGTTTGCTAACACGGTTTTCGTGGAATCTGCAATGTTATATTTCAGCGCACATTGAAGCTTAAGGTGACAAAGGAAATACCATCATATAAAAACTAGAAAAATGCTTTCTGATGTGCAAACTCTTGTCACAGACTTACAGGATTCTTTTCATGGAGCAGATTGGCAACACTGTTTTTGCCAATCTGAGAAGGGATATTTTGGATCGCTTTGAAGCCTACAGTGACAAAGGAAATATCCTCAGATAAAAAACTAGAAAGAAGCTTTCTGAGAAACTGCTTAGTGATGTGTTTATTCATCTCACAGAGTTTCACGATACTTTTCATGGAGCAGTTTGGTAAAACTGTTTTTTGGGAATCTGAGAAGGGATATTTTGAATCATAGTGAAGTCTACATTGACAAAGGAAATACCCTCAGATGAAAACTATCAAGAAGCGTTGTGAGAAAGCACTTTGTGATGAGTGAATTAATTTCACAGAGTTACACCTCCTTTTCATGGAGCCGTTTGCTAACACTACTTGTGTGGAATCTGCAGAGGGATATTTGGGAGAACATTGAGGCCTATGGTGAAAAACTAAATATCCTCAGGGAAAAACTGGAAAGAAGTTTTCTGAGAAACTACTTTGTGATGTGTGAATTCATCCCACAATGTAAGACTGCTGTTTTCACTGAGCAGTTTGATAGCATTGTTTTCATGGAATCTGCAAAGGGATATTTGGGAACGCATTGAGTCCTATGGTGAAATAGGAAATATCCTCAGATAAAAACTAGAAAGAAGTTTCCTGAGAAACTGCCTTGTGATGTGTGAATTCATCTCACAGAGTTTCATGATTCTTTTCATGGAGCAGTTTGGTAAAACTGTTTTTCGGGAATCTGAGAAGGGATACTTGAGATCGCATTGAAGCCTATGTTGGCAAAGGAATTACCCTCAAATAAAAATGAGAAAGAAG
>NW_012108475.1:141671-144290 GCF_000951045.1 Mandrillus leucophaeus | reverse complement strand
ATATCCTCACATAAAAACGAGAAAGAAGCTTTCTGAGAAACTGCTTTGTGATGTTTGAATTCAACTCACAGCGTTACACAGTCCTTTTCTTTGAGCAGTTTGCTAACACGGTTTTCGTGGAATCTGCAATGTTATATTTCAGCGCACATTGAAGCTTAAGGTGACAAAGGAAATACCATCATATAAAAACTAGAAAAATGCTTTCTGATGTGCAAACTCTTGTCACAGACTTACAGGATTCTTTTCATGGAGCAGATTGGCAACACTGTTTTTGCCAATCTGAGAAGGGATATTTTGGATCGCTTTGAAGCCTACAGTGACAAAGGAAATATCCTCAGATAAAAAACTAGAAAGAAGCTTTCTGAGAAACTGCTTAGTGATGTGTTTATTCATCTCACAGAGTTTCACGATACTTTTCATGGAGCAGTTTGGTAAAACTGTTTTTTGGGAATCTGAGAAGGGATATTTTGAATCATAGTGAAGTCTACATTGACAAAGGAAATACCCTCAGATGAAAACTATCAAGAAGCGTTGTGAGAAAGCACTTTGTGATGAGTGAATTAATTTCACAGAGTTACACCTCCTTTTCATGGAGCCGTTTGCTAACACTACTTGTGTGGAATCTGCAGAGGGATATTTGGGAGAACATTGAGGCCTATGGTGAAAAACTAAATATCCTCAGGGAAAAACTGGAAAGAAGTTTTCTGAGAAACTACTTTGTGATGTGTGAATTCATCCCACAATGTAAGACTGCTGTTTTCACTGAGCAGTTTGATAGCATTGTTTTCATGGAATCTGCAAAGGGATATTTGGGAACGCATTGAGTCCTATGGTGAAATAGGAAATATCCTCAGATAAAAACTAGAAAGAAGCTTCCTGAGAAACTGCCTTGTGATGTGTGAATTCATCTCACAGAGTTTCATGATTCTTTTCATGGAGCAGTTTGGTAAAACTGTTTTTCGGGAATCTGAGAAGGGATACTTGAGATCGCATTGAAGCCTATGTTGGCAAAGGAATTACCCTCAAATAAAAATGAGAAAGAAGTGTTCTCAGAAATTTCTTTGTGACGTGTGGATTCATCTCATAGAGTTACACCTTGTGTTTCATGGAGCCGTTTGCTAGCACTCCTTTGGTGGAAACTTCAAGGGATATTTGGGAGCCTATTGAGGCCTATGATGTAAAACTAAATATCCTCAGATTAATACTGGAAAGAATCTTTCTGAGAAACTGCTTTGTGATGTGTGAATTCATCTCACAGAGTTACAAGATTCATTTCTTGGAGCAGTTTGCTAACACTCTTTTCATGGAATCTGCATTAGGATATTTGGCAGTGGTTTGAAACATATGGTGACACTCGAAATATCCTCAGAAGTAAAGCAAAAAGAAGTGCTCTGAGAAACTGCTTTGTGATGTGTGATTTCATCTCACACAGTTACATGGTTCCTTTTATGGATCAGTTTGGTCACACTGTTTTTGGGGGATCTGAGAAGGGATATTTCAGATTGCATCAAAGAGTATGGTGACAAATGAAATATCCTCCTTTAGAAAACAGGAAGTAGTTTTCTGAGAAAGATTTTGGTGATGTGTGAATTCATCTCACAGAGTTACACCATTCTTTTCATGGAGCAGTTTCCTAAAACTTTTTTCATGGAATCTCAGAAGGGATATTTGGGAACGCATTGAGGCCTATGGTGAAAATGGAAATAGCCTCAGGTAAAAACTAGAAAGAAGCTTTCTGAGAGACTGCTTTGTGATGTGTGAATTCATCTCACACAGTTACACTGTTCTTTTCATTGAGCATTTTCTAACACTGTTTTCCTGGAATCTGCAGTGGGATATTTTGAAGTACATTGAAGCTTATGATGGCAAAGGAATTATCCTCAGATAAAAACTAGAAAGAAGCTTTCTGTGAAACCGTGTTGTGATGTGTTAATTAATCTCACAGAGTTACATGATTCTTTTTATGGTTCAGTTTGGTAGCACTGTTTTTGGGGAATCTGAGAAGGGATATTTTGGATTGCACTGAAGTCTATGGTGTCAAAGTTAATTACCTCAGTTAAAAACTAGAAAGAAGTTTTCTGAGAAAGTTCTTTGAGAAGTTTGAATTCATATCACAGATTTACACCTTTCTTTTCATGGAGCAATTTGCTACCACCATTTTCATGGAATCTGCAAAGGGATATATGGAGTACATTGAGGTCTATAGTAAAAATGGAAACATCCTCAGATAAAAACTAGAAAGAAGCTTTCCGAGAGACTCCCTTGTGACGTGTGAATTCATCTCACAGAGTTACACTGTTCCTTTCATTGAGCAGATGGCCAACACTGTTTTCTTGGAGTCTGCAATGGGATATTTCGGAGTGCATTCATGCTTATGGTGACAAATTAAATAATATTATATAAAAACTAGAAAGCTTTCTGAGAAACCACATTTTGATGTGTTGTTCATCCCACAGAGTTACACGATTCTTTTCATGGATCAGTTTGCTGGCAGTGTTTTTGGGGAGTCTGAGAAGGGATAATTTGTATCACATTGAAGCCTATGGAGGCAAAGGGAATATCCTCATATAAAAACTGGAAAGAAGCTTTCTGAGGAACTTCTTTGTGATGTGTGAATTC
>NW_012108475.1:139016-141621 GCF_000951045.1 Mandrillus leucophaeus | reverse complement strand
AGTTAAAAACTAGAAAGAAGTTTTCTGAGAAAGTTCTTTGAGAAGTTTGAATTCATATCACAGATTTACACCTTTCTTTTCATGGAGCAATTTGCTACCACCATTTTCATGGAATCTGCAAAGGGATATATGGAGTACATTGAGGTCTATAGTAAAAATGGAAACATCCTCAGATAAAAACTAGAAAGAAGCTTTCCGAGAGACTCCCTTGTGACGTGTGAATTCATCTCACAGAGTTACACTGTTCCTTTCATTGAGCAGATGGCCAACACTGTTTTCTTGGAGTCTGCAATGGGATATTTCGGAGTGCATTCATGCTTATGGTGACAAATTAAATAATATTATATAAAAACTAGAAAGCTTTCTGAGAAACCACATTTTGATGTGTTGTTCATCCCACAGAGTTACACGATTCTTTTCATGGATCAGTTTGCTGGCAGTGTTTTTGGGGAGTCTGAGAAGGGATAATTTGTATCACATTGAAGCCTATGGAGGCAAAGGGAATATCCTCATATAAAAACTGGAAAGAAGCTTTCTGAGGAACTTCTTTGTGATGTGTGAATTCGTCTCACAGAGTTACACCTTCCTTTTCTTGGAGCACTTTGCTATCACTGTTTTCGTGGAATCTGCAGAGGGATATTTGGGAGCGCATTGAGCTCTGTGGTGAAGAAGAAAATATCCTCAGATAGAAACAAGAAAGAAGCTTTCTGAGAAATTGCTTTGTGATGCGTGAATTCATCCCACAGAATTACACCATTCTTTTCATGGAGCAGTTTGGTAGCACTGTTTTTGGGCATCTAAGAAGGGAGACTTTGGATTGTATTGAAGCCCATCATGACAAAGGAATTATCCTAAGATAAAAACTAGAAAGAAGCTTTCTGAGAAACTTCCTTGTGATGTGTGAATTCAACTCAAAAGGTTACACCTTTGTATCCATGGAGCAGTTTGAGGAAATATCCACAGGTAAAAATGAGAAAGAAGTTTTCTGAGAAACTGCTATATGATGTGTTAATTCATCTCACGGAGTTAATGATTCTTTTCATGGATCAGTTTGGTCTCACTGTTTTCGGGTAATCTGAGAAGGGATACTTTAGATCTCATTGAAGAATATAGTGACAAAGGAAATAGCCTCAGATCAAAACTAGAAAGAAAGTTTCTGAGAAAGTTCTTTGTGATGTGTGAATTCATCTCACAGAGTTACACCTTTCTTTTCATTGAGTAGGTTGCTAACACTGTTTTCATGGAATCTGTAAAATGATATTTGGGAGCATACTGTGGCGTCTAATGAAAAGGGAAATGTCCTCAGATAAAAACTAGAAAGAAAGTGTCTGAGGAAGTGTTTTGTGTTGTGAGAATTCTTCTCACAGAGTAACACTGTTATTTTCATTGAGCAGTTTGCTAACACTGTTTTCTTGAAATCTGCAATGTGATATTTTGGAGCACATTGAAGTTTATAGTGACAAAGGAAATATCCTCATATAAAAACTATAAAGAAGCATTCTGAGGAACTGTTTTGTGGTGTGTTAATTCACCTCACAGAGTTCATGATTCTTTTCATCGAGCAGTTTAGTAGCACTCTTTTTCTTTTTTTGAATCATGAAGGTATATTTTGGATCGCATTGAAGCCTATGTTTACTAAGGAAGTATCCTCAGATGAAAACTAGAAAGAAGCTTTCAGAGAAACCTCTTTGGTATGTGTGAATTTATTTCACAGTGTCACACCTTTCTTTTCATGGAGCAGTTTGGTAGAACTCTTTTTGGGGAATCTGAGAAGGGATAATTTTTATTGCAATGAAACCTGTGGTGACAAAGGAAATATCCTCAGATAAAAACTATAAAGAGGCTTTCTGAGAAAGAAAGTTTCTGTGAATTCATCTCACAGAGTTACACTGTTGTTTTCATTGAGCAGTTTGATAACACTATTGTCATGGAATCTGCAATAGGATATTTGGGAGCACATTGAAGCCTATGGTGACAAATTAAATATCCTCAGCCTATAACCAAAAAGAAGCTTTCTGAGAAATTGCTTTGTGATGTGAGAATTCATCTCACAGATTTACACGTTTCTCTTCTTGAAGCAGTTTGCTAACACTATTTTCGTGGAATCTGCAGAGGGCTATTCATGAGCGCATTGAGGCAAACGATGAAAAAGGAAATATCCTCAGAAAAAAAATAGAATGAAACCTTCTGAGATATTGTTTTGTGATTAGTGAATTAATCTCACAGAGTTACATGATTCTTTTCATGGAGCAGTTTGGTAGCACTGTTCTTGGGGAATCTGAGAAGAGATATTTTACACCGCGTTGAAGCCTGTGGTGATAAAGGAACTATCCTCAGATAAAATCGAGAAAGAATCTTTCTGAGAAAGTTCTTTGTGATGTGTGAATTCATCTCATAGAATTACACTGTTCTTTCATTGAGAAGTTTGCTAACACTTTTTTCGTGGAATCTGGAATGAGATATTCTGGAGCACATTGAGGAATATGGTGAATAAGGGAATATCCTCAGTTAAAAACTAGAAAGAAGCTCTCTGAGAAACAACTTTGTGGTGGCTGAATTCATCTCACAGAGTTACACCATTCTTTTCATGGAGCACTTTAGTAGC
>NW_012108475.1:136155-138661 GCF_000951045.1 Mandrillus leucophaeus | reverse complement strand
GGAGTACTTTGACATCACTGTTTTTGTGGTGTCTGAGAAGGGATATCTGAGAGTGCATTGAAGTCTGTGGTTGCAAAGGAATTATCCTCAGAGAAAAACCAAAAAGAAGCTTTCTGAGAAACTGCTTTCTGATGTTTGAACTCATATCACAGATTTACACCTTGCTTTTCATGTAGCAGTTTGCTAACACTATTTTCATGGAATCTGCAGAGTGATATTCACAAGCGCATTGAAGCAAACGACGGAAAATAAAATATCCTCAGACAAAAACTAGACAGAAGCTTTATGACAATCTGCTGTGTGATTTGTGAGTACATCTCACAGAGTTACACGAATGTTTTCATGGAGCAGTTTGGTAACTCTGTTTTTCGGGAATCTGAGAAGGGATAATTTGGATCGCATTGAAGCCTATGGTGACAAACGAAATATCCTCAGATAAAATCTAGAAAGAAACTTTCTTAGAAACTTCTTTCTGATGTGGGAATTCATCTCATGGAGTTACACCATTCTTTTCATTGAGAAGTTTGGTAACATTTTTTTCATGGAATCTGTGATGGGATATTCTGGAGCACATTGAGGCCTATGGTGAATAAGGAAATATCCTCAGATAAAAGCTAGAAATAAGCTTTCTGAGAAACAGCTGTGTGATGTGTGAATTCATCTCACGGAGTTATACCATTCTTTACATGGAGACATTAGGTAGCTCTCTTTTTGGGGAATCTGAGAAGGTATATTTTGGATCACATTGAAGCCTATCATGACAAAGTTAATATATTCCGATAAATACAAGAAAGAAGCTTTCTGAGAAATTTCTTTGCGATGTTTGAATTCATCTCACAGAGTTACACCCGTCTTTTCATGGAGGAGTTTACAAACACAGTTTTCATGGGTCTGCAAAGTGATGTATGGGAGTGCATTGAGGCCTATGGTGTAAAAGGAAATATCTTCAGATAAAAACTGGAAAGAAGCTATCTGAGAAACTACTTTCAGATGGGTGAACTCATCTCACAGAAATACACTGATGTTTTCATTTAGTAGTTTGAAAACACTGTTTTCATGGAATCTGCAATAGGATATTTGGGAGCGTATTGAAGCCTACAGTGACAAAGGATATATCCTCAGACAAAAACCAGAAGGAAGCTTTCTGAGAAACTGCTTTGTGATTTGTGACTTCATCTCACAGAGTTACAGGAAGCTTTCGATGGAGCAGTTTGGTAGCACTGCTTTTGGGGAATCTGAGAAGGGATATTTTGGATGGTGTTGAAACTTATGGCGACAAGGGAAATATCCTCTGATAAAAACTAGAAACAAGCTTTCTGAGAATCCGCTTTTTGATGTGTTAATTCATCTTACAGAGTTACATGATACTGTTCATGGATCTGTTTAGTAGTACTGTTTTTGGGGAATCTGAGGAAGGATATTTTGGATCACATTGAAGCCAATTTTGACAAAGGAAACATTCTTAGATAAAAACTGGAAATAAGCTTTCTGAGAAACTTCTTTGTGATGTATGAATTTATTTCACAGAGTTACACTTTTCTTTGCATGGAGTAATTTGCAAACACTCTTTTCATGAAACCTGGAATGGGACATTTCAGAGGGCAATGATTCCTAGGTGGAAAAAGAAAATATCCTCAGATAAAAACTAAAAAGAAGCTTTCTGAGAAACTTCTTTGTGATGTGTGAATTAATCTCACAGAGTTACACCATTCTTTCCACGGAGGAGTTTGGAAAAACTGTTTTTGATGAACCTGCAAAAGGATGTTTGAGAGCACATTGAGGAATATGGTGATTAAGGAAATATCCTCAGAAAAAACTATAAAGAAGCTTTCTGAGAAACTGCTGAGTGTTGTGTTAATTCATCTCACGGATTTACATTCCTCTTTTCATTGATCAATTTGCTATCACAGTTTTCTTGGAAGCTTCAATGGGATATTTTGAAACATATTAAAACTTATAGTGACAATGGAAACATCCTCAAATAAAAACTAAAGAGAAGCATTCTGAGAAACCACTTTGCGATTTTTAAGTTCATCTCACAGAGTTACACGATTCTTTACATGGATCAGTTTGGTAGCATTCTTTTTGGGAAATCTGATAAGGGATATATTGGATCACATTGAAGTCTATGGTGACAAAGGAAAATATCCTCAGAAAAAAACAAGAAAGAAGCTTTCTGAGGAAGTTCTTTGTGATGTGTGAATCCATAATTCAGAGATACACCTTTCCTATCATGGAATAGTTTGCTAACACGTTTACATGGAATCTACAAAGGGATATTTCGGAGTGCTTTGAGGCCTATTGTGAAAAAAGAAATATCCTCAGATAAAAACTATAAAGAAGCTTTCTAAGAAACTGCTTTGTGATGTGTGAAATCATCTCACAGAGATACACCATTCCTTTCATTGAGCAGTTTTCTAACACTGTTTTCATGGAATCTGCAAAGGGATATTTGGTAGCGAATTCAGGCCTATCTTGAAAAAGGAAGTATCCTCAGATAAAAACT
>NW_012108475.1:132647-135490 GCF_000951045.1 Mandrillus leucophaeus | reverse complement strand
GATTCTTTTCTTGGAGCAGTTTTCTAACACTGTGTTCGAGGAATCTGCAGTGGGATATTTGGGAGAGCATTGAAGCCTATGGTGACAATGGAAATATCCTTAGACAAAAACTAGAAAGAAGTTTTCTGAGAAACTGCTTGGTGATTTGTGAATTCATCTCACAGAGTTACATCTTTCTTTTCATGGAGCAGTTTGCTAACAATGTTTTTGTGGAATCTGCAAAGGACATTTGGGAGCATATTGAGACCTATGGTGAAAAAAGAAATATCCTCAGATTAAATCCAGGAAGAAGCTTTCTGAGAAACTGCTTTGTGATAGGTGAATTCATCTCACAGAGCTACACCACCTTTTCTTTTCTTTTTTTTTTTTTTTGAGACGGAGTCTTACTCTGTCGCCCAGGCTGGAGTGCGGTGGCCAGATCTCAGCTCACTGCATTTGAGCCATTTGATTATACTGTTTTTGTGGAGTCTGCAAAAGGATATTTCTGAGTGCATTGAAGACTATGGTGACAAAGGAAATATCCCCATAGAAATAAGAAAAAGAAGCTTTCTGTGAAACTGCTTTCTGATGTGTGCATTCAAGTCACAGAGTTACCCTGTTCTTTTCATTGAGCTGTTTGCTCACACTGTTTTCTTGGAATCTATGATGGGATATTTCAGAGCACTTTGAAGCTTATTGTGAAAAAGTAAATGTCCTCAGAAAAAAACGAGAAAGAAACATTCTGAGAAACTGTTATGTGATTTGTGAATTCATTGCACAGAGTTATATGATTCTTTTTGGATCAGTTTGACAGCTCTGTTTTTGGGGAATCTGAGAAGGGATATTTTGGATCACATTGAAGCCTATGGTGACAAAGGAAATATCCTCAGATAAAAGCTAGAAATAAGCTTTCTGAGAAAGGTCTTTGTGATGTGTGAATTCATCTCACAGAGTTACACCTCTCTTTTCATGGAGCAAATTGCTAATACTGTTTTACTCTAATCTGCAAAGGGATATTTTGGAGTGCCTTGAGGTGTATGGTGAAAAAGGAAATATCCTCAGGCAAAAACAAAAAAAAAATGGTTTCTGAGAAACTGCTTGTGATGTGTGAATTTATCTCACAGATTTACACTTTTCTTTTCAGGCAGCAGTTTGCTAACACTACTTTCATGTAATCTCAAAGAGATATTTGCGAGCATATTGAGGCCTACAGTGAAAAAGGAAATATCCTCAGACAAAAACTAGAAAGAAGTTTTCTGATAAACTGCTTTGTGATTTATGAATTCATCTCACAGAGTTACATGATTCTTTCATGGAGTAGTTTGGTAGCACTAGTTTTGGGGAAACTGAGAAGGGATATTTTAGGCTGCATTGAAGTCTTTAGTTAACAAGGAAATATCCTCAGATAAAAACTATAAAGAAGCTTTCTGAGAAATTTATTTGTGATGTATGTATCCACCTAACTGAGTTACACCAATCTTTTCATTGAGAAATTTGCTAACATTTTTCTCGTGGAATCTGCAACGGGATATTTGGGAGTGCATTGAGGTATATGGTGAAAAAGTAAATATCCTCAGATAAAAACTAAAAAGAAACTTTCTGAGAAATCACTTTGGTATGTGTTAATTTGGGTGTGTTAACTCATCTCGCAGAATTACGAGATACTTTTTATGCATCATTTTGGTAGCACACACTTTTTGTGGAATCTGAGAAGAGACATTTTGGGTTGCATTGAAGCCTATGGGGACAAAAACCAAAAAGCAGCTTTTTGAGAAACTGCTTTGTGATGTGTGAATTCATCTCACAGAGTAACAACTTTATTTTTATGGAGCAGTTTTTTAACTCTGTTTTCATGGAATCTACAATGAGATATTTGTGAGCTAGCTGAGACCTATGGTGGAAAAGGTAACATCTTCAGACGAAAACCAGAAAGAATCTTTCTGAGAAACTGCTTTGCAATGTGTGAATTGATCTCACCCAGTTACAGCACTCTTTTTGTGGAGCAGTTTGCTAACACCATTTCCGTGGAATTTGCAATAGGATATTTCAGAGCGCATTGAATTTTTCATATGGTAGCACTGTTTTGGGGGAATCTGAGAAGGGATGTTTTGCATCACAATGAAGCCTAGGGTGACAAAGGAAATATTCTCACATAAAAACTAGAAAGATGTATTCTGAGAAACTGTATGTGATGTGTGAATTCATCTCATAGAATTACACTGTTCCTAGCATTGAGGAGTTTGCTTAATCTGTTTTCATGGAATCTGCAATCTGATTTTTCGGAGCACATTGAAGCTTATGGTGACAAAGTAATATCCTCAGATAAAAACTACAAAGAAGCTTTCTGTGAAACTGCTTTGTGATGTGTGAATTCGTCTCACAGAGTTACACCATTCTCTTCATTGAGAAGTTTCCTAACACTTTTTTCATTTAATCTGCAATGGTATTTTCAGGATCACTTTGAGGAATATGGTGAAAATGGAAATATCCTCAGATAAAAACTAAAAAGGGTTTTTCTGTGAAACGACTTTGTGATATGTGAACTCATCTCACAGAGTTTACACCATTCCTTTCAATGAACAGTTTGGTAGCACTGTTTTTGGGGAATCTGAGAAGCTATATTTTGGGGCACATTGAAGATTTGCTGAAGTATCCTCAGATAAAAACTAGAAGGAAGTTTTCTGAGAAACTACTTTAAGATGTGTGAATTCATGTCACAGAGTTACACTGTTGTTTTCATTGAGCAGTTTAATAACATTGTTTCCATGGAATCTGCAATAGGATATTTCGGATCGAATTGAAGCTTATGGTGACAACGGAAATATCTTCTGACAAAAACCAAAAAGAACCTATCTTAGAAACTG
>NW_012108475.1:129919-132597 GCF_000951045.1 Mandrillus leucophaeus | reverse complement strand
AATATCCTCAGATAAAAACTACAAAGAAGCTTTCTGTGAAACTGCTTTGTGATGTGTGAATTCGTCTCACAGAGTTACACCATTCTCTTCATTGAGAAGTTTCCTAACACTTTTTTCATTTAATCTGCAATGGTATTTTCAGGATCACTTTGAGGAATATGGTGAAAACGGAAATATCCTCAGATAAAAACTAAAAAGGGTTTTTCTGTGAAACGACTTTGTGATATGTGAACTCATCTCACAGAGTTTACACCATTCCTTTCAATGAACAGTTTGGTAGCACTGTTTTTGGGGAATCTGAGAAGCTATATTTTGGGGCACATTGAAGATTTGCTGAAGTATCCTCAGATAAAAACTAGAAGGAAGTTTTCTGAGAAACTACTTTAAGATGTGTGAATTCATGTCACAGAGTTACACTGTTGTTTTCATTGAGCAGTTTAATAACATTGTTTCCATGGAATCTGCAATAGGATATTTCGGATCGAATTGAAGCTTATGGTGACAACGGAAATATCTTCTGACAAAAACCAAAAAGAACCTATCTTAGAAACTGCTTTATGATGTGTAAATTCATCTCACCAACTTGTGCCTTTCTTTTCATGGAGCAGTTTGCTAAAACTAAATTCGTGGTATCTGCAAACGGATATTCACAAGCACCTTCTGGCTAATGGTGAGAAAGGAAACATTCTACAACAAAAAAGAGAAAGAAGCCTTCTGAAAAACTGCTTTGTGATTTGTGAATTCATCTCACAGAGTTACATGATTCTTTTCATGGAGCATTTGGTGGCACTGTTTTCGGGGAATCTGAGAAGGGATATATTGGATCACAATGAAGTCTATGGCGACAAAGGACATATCCTTAGTTAAAATCTAGAAAGAAAGTTTCTGAGAAAGTTCTTGTTAAGTGTGAATTCGTACCACATGGTTACACCTTTCTTTTCCTGGAGCAGCTTGCTAACATTGTTTTCATGGAATCGGCAATGGGATATTCCAGAGCACTTCAATGCCTGTAGTGAAAAAGGGAATATCCTCAGATAAAATCTAGAAAGAAGCTTTCTGAGAAAATCCTTTGTGATGTGTGAATTCATCTCACAGAGTTTCACTCTTCTTTGCATTGAGCAGTTTGCTTACACTGTTTTCTTGGAATCTGCAATCTGATATTTCAGAACACATTGAAGTTTATGCTGACAACAGAAATATCCTCAGATAAAAACTAGAAAGAAGCTTTCTGACAAATTGCTTTCTGATTTTTTAATTCGTCTCATGCAGTTACACAATTCTTTTCATGGAGCAGTTTCATAGCACTGTTTTTGGTGAATCTGAGAAGGGATATTTTGGATGTCATTTAAACCTAGGGTGACAAAGGAAATATTCTCAGGTAAACTAGAAAGAAACTTTGTGAGAAAGTTCTTTGTGATGTGTGAATTCAACTCATAGAGTTACACCTTCCTTTTCATAGAGGAGTTTGCAAACACTGTTTTCGTGGAATCTGCAAAAGGGATATTTGGGAGTGCTTTGAGGCCAATGGTGAAAAGTTAAACATCCTCAGATAAAAAGGAAAGAAGAATTCTGAGAAACTGCTTTGTGATGTGTGCATTCACTGCACAGAGTTACACCTTTCTTTCCATTTAGCAGATTACTAACATTGTTTTCTTGTATTCCGCAATGGGATATTTCAGAGTGCATTGAAGCTTATGGTGAAAAAGGAAATATCCTCATCTAAAAAATAGAAGGAAGCTTTCTCTGAAACCACTTTGTGATGTGTTAATTCATCTCACAGTGCGACATGATTCTTTCCATGGATCAGTTTGGGAGCACTTTTTTGGGTCACTTGAGAAGGGATATTTTGGATCGCAATGAAGGTTATGATGACAAAGGAAACATCATCAGAAAAAAGCTAGAAAGAAGCTTTCTGAGAAAGTTCTTTGTGATGTGTGAATAAAAACTAGAGAGAAGCTTTCTGAGAAACTGAATTGTGATTTGTGAACTCATCTCACAGAACTACACTGTCCTTTCCATTGAGCAGTTTTATAACACCTTTTTCATGGAATCTGTAATAAGATATTTCAGAATACATTGATGTCTATGGAGACAAAGGAAATATCCTCAGATAAAAACCTAAAAGAAGGTTTCTGAGAAACTGCTTTGTGTTGTGTCAGTTCATCTCACAGAGTTACATTGTTCTTTTCATTGAGCAGTTTGCTAACACTATTTTCTTTTAATCTGCAATGGGATATTTTGGAGTGCATTGAAGCTTATGGTGACAATGTAAATATCCTCAGAAAAAAACTAGAAAGAAGCTTTCTGAGAAAGTTCTTTGTGATGTGTGAATTCACCTCACAGAGTTACACCTTTCTTTTCATGGAGCAGTTTGCTAACACTGTTTTCATGGAATCTGCAAAGGACATTTGGGAGCACATTGAGGCCTATGGTGAAAAAAGAAATATCCTCAGATTAAATCTAGGAAGAAGCTTTCTGAGAAACTGCTTTGTGATAGGTGAATTCGTCTCACAGAGCTACACCATTCATTTCTTTGAGCCATTTGATTACACTGTTTTCATGGAGTCTGCAAAAGGATATTTCTGAGTGCATTGAAGACTACGGTGACAAAGGAAATATTCCCATAGAAATACCAAAAAGCTTTCTGAAAAATTGCTTTCTGATGTGTGCATTCAAGT
>NW_012108475.1:119704-129869 GCF_000951045.1 Mandrillus leucophaeus | reverse complement strand
AAAAAAGTAGAAAGAAGCTTTCTGAGAAAGTTCTTTGTGATGTGTGAATTCACCTCACAGAGTTACACCTTTCTTTTCATGGAGCAGTTTGCTAACACTGTTTTCATGGAATCTGCAAAGGGGTATTTGGGAGCACATTGAGGCCTATGGTGAAAAAAGAAATATCCTCAGATTAAATCTAGGAAGAAGCTTTCTGAGAAACTGCTTTGTGATAGGTGAATTCGTCTCACAGAGCTACACCATTCATTTCTTTGAGCCATTTGATTACACTGTTTTCATGGAGTCTGCAAAAGGATATTTCTGAGTGCATTGAAGACTACGGTGACAAAGGAAATATTCCCATAGAAATACCAAAAAGCTTTCTGAAAAATTGCTTTCTGATGTGTGCATTCAAGTTACAGAGTTACCCTGTTCTTTTCATTGAGCTATTTGCTCACGCTGTTTTCTTGGAATCTATGATGGGATATTTCAGAACTTTTTGAAGCTTCTTGTGAAAAAGTAAATATCTTCAGACAAAAACTAGAAAGAAACATTCTGAGAAACTGTTTTGTGATTTGTGAATTCATTGCACAGAGTTACACGATTTTTTTCATGAATCAGTTTGACATCTCTGTTTTTGAGAAATCTGAGAAGGGATATTTTGGATTGCATTGAAGCCTATGGTGACAAAGGAAATATCCTCAGATAAAAGCTAGAAAGAAGCTTTCTGAGAAAGTTCTTTGTGATGTGTGAATTCATCTCACGGAGTTACACCTCTTTTTTCTGGAGCAGCTTGCTAACACTGCTTTCCTGTAATATGCAAAGGGATATTTTGGAGCGCCTTGAGGCCTATGGTGAAAAAGGAAATATCTTCAGGTAAAAAGTCTAAAGAAGTTTTCTGAGAAATTGCTTTGTGTTGGGTGAATTCATCTCACAGAGTTACACCTTTCTTTTCATTGAGAAATTTGGTAGCACGGTTTTTGGGGAATCTACAAAGAGATATTCGGGAACTCATAGAGGCCTTTGGTGAAAAAGAAAATATCTGCAGATAAAAACTGGATAGAAGGATTTTGAGAAACTGTTTTGTGATGTGTGTATTCACCTCAGGAAGATAAACCATTTTGTTGATTGATCATTTTGGTATCACTGTTTTTGTGTTGTCTCAAGGGATATTTGGGAGCACATTGAGGCTGATGGTGGAAAAGTAAATATGCACAGATCAAAAATAGAAAGAAGCTTTCTGATAGACAATTTTGTGATGGGTGTATTCATCTCACAGAGTTATATCTTTCTTTCCATTGAGCAGTTTGTTAACAGTGTTTCGTGGAAAATGCAGAGGGATATTTGGGAGTGGATAGAGGCCAAAGTTGAAAAAAGAACTATCTTCAGGTAAAAACTGGAGAGAAAGTCTCTGATATCTCCTTTGTGATGTGTGCATTCATCTCATAGTGGTAAAGCTTTCTGTTGAGAGAGCACTTTGGCATCACTGGTTTTGTGGTGTCTGTGAAGGGATATTTGGGAGTGCATGGAAGCCAGTGGTGGAAAGGAAATATCCTGAGATAAGAACTGGAAAGAAGCTGTCTGAGAAATTTCTTTGTGATGGGTGAATTCATCACACAGGATTACACTTTGGTTTTCTTTGAGCAGTTTGGTAACACTGTTTTTATGGAATCTGCAAAGGGATATTCAGAAGCTCCTAGAGTCCTACGGTTGAAAGGAAATAGCTTCAGATAGAAACTATATAGAAACTTGTCGAGAAACAGTTTTGTGATGTGTGTATTCAGTTCGTAGAGTTTAACCTTTCTGTTGATTGAGCAGTTTGGCATCACTGTTTTTGTGGTGTCTAAGAGAAGTTTTTAGGGAGCACATTGAAGCCTATGGTGAAAAAGGAAATATCCTCAGATAAAAACTAGAAAGATGCTTTGTGAGAAACTGCTTTGTGATGGGTAAATTCATCTCACAGAATTGCACATTTCTTTCCATGGAGCAGTTTGCTAACACTATTTTTGTAGAATCAACAAAAGGATATTCACCAGTGCCTTCAGGCAAATGGTGAAAAAGGAATTATCCTCAGAATAAAACTAGAAAGAAGCTTTCTGAGAGGCTGCTTTTGGTTTGTGAATTCATCTCACCGAGTTACACGATTGTTTTCATGGATCAGTTTGATGGTACTATTTATGGGGAATATGAGAAGGGATATATTGGATTGCATTGAAGCTTATGGTGACAAAGAAAATATCCTCAGTAAAATCTAGAAAGAAATTTTGTGAGAAAGTTCTTTGTGATGTGTGAATTCATCTCACAGAGTTACACCATTTTTTTCATTGAGAAGTTTTCTAACACATTTTTTTGGGATCTGCGATGGTATATTTGGGAGCACATTGAGGAATAAGGTCGACAAAGGAAATATCCCCAGATAAAAACCAGAAAAAAGGCTTTTTGAGAAAGCTCTTTGAGATGTGCGAATGCATCTCACAGAGTTAAACATTTCTTTCCCTGGAACAGTTTGCTAACACTGCTTTCATGGAATTGGCAATGAGATATTCCAGAGCTCATTGATGCCTATAGTGAAAAATGAATTCTCCTCACATAAAAACTAGAACGAAGCTTTCTGAGAAACAGTTTTGTGATGTGTGATTTCATCTTACAGAGTTACACTGTTCTTTTAATTGAGCGGTTTGAAACTCTGTTTTCTTGGAATCTACAAAGGGATATTTGTGAGCGCTTTGAGGTCTATGGTGAAAAAGGAAATATCTTCAGATGAAAACTAGATAGAAGCTTTGTGAGAAACTATTTGTGATGGGTGAATTCATCTCACAGAGTTACACTTTTCTTTTTAAGGAGCAGTTTGCTAACACTATTTTCATAGAATCTGCAAAGGGATATTCATGAGCACCTTAAGGCAAATCAAAAGAAAACTAGAAAGAAGCTTTCTGAGGAACTGCTGTGTGATTTCTGAATTCATCTCACAAAGTTACACCGTTATTTTCATTGAGAAGTTTGCTAACAATTTTTTTGGAAGTCACAATTGGATATTGAGGAGTGCAATGAAGAATATGGTGACAAAGTAATTATTCTCAGATAAAAACTAGAAAAAGCTTTCTGAGTAAGTTTTTTATGATGAGTGAATTCATCTCACAAAGTTACACTTTCCATTTCATTGAGCAGTTGGATAACATTGTTTTCATGGAATCTGCAATAGTATATTTGGGGGTGCATTGAAGCCTATGTTGACAAGAAAATATCCTCAGATAAAAACCAAAAAGAAGCTTTCTGTGAAACTTCTTTGTGATGCGTTAATTCATCACACAGAGTTACACTGTTTTTTCATTGAGTAGTTTGCTAACACTGTTTTCTTGGAATCTGCAATGGAGTATTACAGAGCGCATTGAAGCTTATGGTGACAAATGAAATATCTTCAGACAAGAACTAGAAAGAAGCTTTTTGAGAAACTGCTTTGTGATGTGTGAATTCATCTCACTGAGTTGCACTGTTCTTTTCATAGAGCAGTTTGCTAACACTGTTTTCATGGAATCTGCATGAGGATATGTGGGAGCGCTTTGAGGCCAATGGTGAAAAAGGAAATATCCTCAAAATAAATCTAGAGAGAAATTTTCCGAGAAACTGTTTGTGATGGGTGAATTCATCTCACAGTGCTACAACGTGCTTTTCTTTGAGCCATTTGGTGACACTCTTTTCGTGGAGTCTGCAAAAGGATATTTCTGAGTGCATTGAAGCCTATGGTGACAAAGGAAGTATCGCCATTGAGAAACCAAAAGAAACTTTCTGAGAAACTGCTTTTTGATGTGTGAATTCAACCCACAGAGTTACCCTGTTCTTTTCATTGAGCTGTTTGCTAACACTGCTTTATTGGAATCTACAATGGGATATTTCAGAGCGCATTGCAGCTTATTGTGAAAAAGTCAATACCCTTAGTAGAAAGTATAAATAAACAGTCTGAGATATTGTTTTGTGATTTGTGAATTCATTGCACAGAGTTACACAATGTTTTTCATGAATCAGTTTGACAGCTCTGTTTTTGGGGAGTCTGAGAAGGGATATTTTGGATTGCATTGAAGCCTATGGTGACAAAGGAAATATCCTCAGATAAAAATTATAAAGAACGTTTCTGACAAAGCACTTTGTGATGTGTGAATTCATCTCACGGAGTTACACATTTCTTTTCATAGAGCAATTTCCTAACACTGTTATTTTTGCGGAGTTTGCAAAGGGATATTTGGGAGCGCATTGAGGCCTATGGTGAAAAAGGAAATATCCTCAGATAAAAACTAGAAAGACTCTTTCTGAGAAACTGCTTTGTGATGGGTGAATTCAACCCGTAGAGATACACTATTGTTTTCATTGAGCATTCTGCTTACACTGTTTTCTTGGAATCTACAATGGCATATTTCGGAATGCATTGAAGCCTATTGTTAAAAATTGAATATTCTCAGACTAAATCTAGAAAGAAACTTTCTGAGGAACTTCTTGGTGATTTTGAATTCATCTCACAGAGTAATCCGATGCTTTCAATGGATCAGTTTGATAGCACTGTTTTTGGGGAATCTTAGAAGGGATATTATTCGTGGAATCTGCAATAGAATATTTGGAAGCACATTGAAGTCTATGGTGACAAAGAAAATATCTTCAGATAAAAACCGAAAAGAAAGTTTCTGAGAAACTGCTTTGTGTTGTGTGTTTCATCTCACAGTTACATTGTTCTTTTCATTGAGCAGTTTGCTAACACTATTTTCTTTTAATCTGCAATGTGAAATTTTTAGTGTATTGAAGTTTCTGGTGACAAAGGAAATATCCACAAAGAAAAACTAGAAAGAATCTTTCTGAGAAACTGCTTTGTGATTTGTGAATTCATCTCACAGAGTTACATGATTCTTTTCATGGAATACTTTTGTAGTGCTGTTTTTGGGGAATCTGAGAAGGGATATTTTGGATTGCATTGAAGCCTACGGTGACTAAGGAAATATCCTCAAATAAAAACTAGAAAGAAACTTTCTGAGAAAATTCTTTGGGATGTGTGAACTCATCTCACAGAGAAACACCTTTCTTTTCATGGACGAGATTGCTAACACAGTTTTTGTGGAATCTGCAAAGCATATTTTGCCAGTGCATTGAGGCCTATAGTGAAAAAGGAAATATCCTCATAGAAAAACGAGAAGGAAGCTTTCTGAGAAACTGCTTAGTGATGTGTGAATTCAACTCACAGAGTTACACTGTTCTTTGAATTGAGCAGTTTGATAACACTGTATTCTTGGAAACTGCAATGGCATATTTTGGAGCATATTGAAGCCTACTGGTAAAAATTAAGTATCCTCAGACAAAAACTAGAAAGAAACTTTCTGAGAAACTCCTTTGTGATTTGTGAATTCGTGTCCCAGAGTTACATGATGCTTTCAGTGGATAAGTTTGATAGCACTGTTTTTGGGGAATCTGAGAAGGGATCTTTTGGATTGCATTGAAGCCTGCAGTGACAAAGGAAATATCCTCAGATAAATACTAGAAAGAAGCTTCTGAGAAAGTTCTTTGTGATGTGTGAATTCATCTCACAGAGTTACACCTTTCTTTTCATTTAGCTGTTTGCTCACACTGTTTTCATGGAATCTGCAAAGGGATATTTGGATCACATTGAAGTCTATGGTGAAAAAGGAAATATCCTCATATAAAAACTGGAAAAAAGCTTTCTAAGAAACTGCTTTTTGATGAATGAATTCATCTCACAGAGCTAAACCGTTCTTTTCATTGAGCTGTTTGATAACACTGTTTTTGTAGAGTCTGCAATAGGACATTTTGGAGTACATTGAAGCCTACAGTGATGAAAGAAACTTCCCCATAGAAGAACCAAAAAGAAGCTTTCTGAGAAATTGCTTTGTGATTTGTGAATTTATCTCACAGAGTTAAACGATACTTTTCATGGATCAGTTTTATTGCTCTGTCAGGGGAAACTCAGAAGGGATATTTTGGATCGCATTGAAGCCTATGGTGACAAAGAAATATCCTTATACAAAAACTAGAAAGAAGATTTCTAGAAATTTCTTTGTGATGTGTGAATTCATCTCAGAGATTTACACTTTTCTTTTCATGGAGCAGTTTTGTAACACTGTTTTTGTGGAATGTACAAAGGTATATTTGGGAGTGCATTGAGGTCTATGGTGAAAAGGAAAAATCCTCCGATAAAATCTAGAGAGAATCTTTCTGAGAAACTGCTTTGTGATGTGTGAATTCATCTCAGAGAGTTACACTGTTCTTTTCATTTTTCAGCCTGCTAACACTGTTTTCTTGGAATATGCAATGCAATATTTCAGAGCACATTGAAACTTATGATGACAAAGGAAATATCTTCATATAAAAACTAGTAAGAAGCTTTCTGAGAAGCCATATTGTGATGTGTTAATTCATCTCACTGACTTACACAACTTCTTTCATGGATCTGTTTGGTAGCACTGTTTTTGGGTAAACTGAGGAGGGATATTTTGGATCACATTGAAGAATATGGTGACTAAGGAAATATCCTCAGAGAAACAGTAGAAAGAAGCTTTCTGAAAAACTTCTTTGTGATGTGCTAAATCATCTCGCAGAGTTCTACCTTGTTTTTCATGGAGCAGATTTCTAATATTGTTTTCATGGAATCTGCAAAGAGAAATTTGGGAGCACATTGAGGCCTGTCATGAAAGGAGAATATCCTCAGATAACACTACAGAAAAGCTTTCTGAGAAACTGCTTTGTTGTGGGTGAATTCATCTCACAGAGATACACCGTACTTTTTTTTGAGCTGTTTGATCACACTGTTTTTGTGTAGTCTGCAAAAGGATATTTCTGAGTGCATTGAAGCCTAAGGTAACATAAGAAATATCCACATAGAGAAACCAAAAACAAGGTTTCTGAGAAACTGCTTTGTGATGTGTGAATTCAACTCACAGAGTTACCCTGTTCTTTTCATTGAGCAGCTTGCTAAAACTGTTTTCCTGGAATCTACGATGGGATATTTCGGAGAGCATTGATGCTTATTGTGAAAAAGTAAATATTCTCAGACAAAAACTAGAAAGAATAATTTTGAGAAACTGCTTTGTGATTTGTGAATTCGTCTCACAGAGTTACATGATTCTTTTCATGGATGAGTTTGTTAGCTCTGTTTTTGAGGAATTTGAGAAGGGATATTTAGGATCGCATTGAAGCGTATGGTGACAAAGGACATATCCTCAGATAAAAATTAGGAAGAAGATTTCTGAGAAAGTTCTTCATGATATGTGAATTCATCTCACAGAGTTACACCTTTCTTTTAATGGAGCAGTTTGCTAACAGTGTTTCCGTGGAATCTCCAAAGGCATATTTGGGAGTGCATTGAGGCCTCTAGTGAAAAAGGAAATATCCTCAGATAAAAACTAGAAAGAAACTTTCTGAGAAAGTGCTTGGTGATGTGTTAATTCATCACACAGAGTTACACTGTTCTTTTAATTAAGCAGTTTGCTAACACTGTTCTCTTGGAATCTGCAATGGGATATTTCGGAGTGCATTGGAGCTAATGGTGACAAAGGAAATATCCTGAGATAAAAACTAGAAAGAAGCTTTCGGAGAAACTGCTTTATGATGTGTGAATTCATCTCACAGAGTTACACTATCCTTTTCATGCAGCAGTTTGTTAACACTGTTTTTGGGGAATCTCAGAGGGATATTTTTGATTGCATTTTGGCCTTTCATGACAAAGAAAATATCCTCATGTAAAAACTAGAAAGAAGCTTTCTGAGAAAAAGCTTTGAGATGTGTTAATTCATCTCACAGCATTACACGAGTCTTTTCATGGAGCAGTTTTGTATCACTGTTTTTGGGGAATCTGAGAAGGAATATTTTTGATCAAATTGAAGATTATGGTGACAAAGAAAATATCCACATATAAAAACTTGAGAGAAGGTGTCTGAGAAACTGGTTTTGATATGTAAATTCATCTCTCAGAGTTTCACCTTTCTTTTCATGGAGCAGTTGCTAACACTGTTTTCTTGGAATCTGCAAAGGGATATTACGGAATGCATTGAAGCTTATGGAGACAAAGTAAATATCCTTATAAAAAAAACTAGAAGGAAGCTTTCTGAGAAACTGCTTTGTGATGCATTAGCTCAGTTCACAGAGTTACATGATGCTTGTCATGGATCAGTTTGGTAGCCCTGTTTTTGGAGAATCTGAAAAGGGATATTTTTGATTGCATTGAAGCCTGTCTGTCTCTTATACACATCTAGATGTGTATAATTGTTTTCATGTATCAGTTTGGTAGCACTGTTTTTGAGCAAACTAAGAAGGAATATTTTCAGTTGCATTGAAGCCTTTGGTGACTAAGGAAAAACACTCAGGTAAAAACTAGAACAAACGTTTCTGAAAAAGTTCGTTTTTATGTGTGAATTCATCTCACCATATTACAACTTTCTTTTCAGGGATCTGTTTGATAACACTGTTTTCATGGAACCAGTAAAGGGATATTTGGGAGCACATTGTGGCCTAAAGTGAAAAAGGCAATATCTTCAGATAAAAATTAGAAAGAACCTTTCTGAGAAACTGCTTTGTGATGTGTGAATTCATCTCACAGAGCTGCGCTGTTCTTTTCATTGAGCAGTTTGATAACACTTTTTCGTGGAATCTGCAATAGGATATTTGGGAGTGAATTGAAGTTTATGGTGACAAAGGAATTATCCTCAGATGAAAACCATAAAGAAGCTTTCTGAGAAACTCCTTTGTGATGTGTTAATTCATCTCACCGCGTTACACGTATCTTTTCTTGGATTACATAGAAGCCTACATTGACAATGGAGATATCCTCAGATAAAAACTAGAAAGAAGCTTTCTGAGAAAGTTCTCCATGATGTGGGAGTTCATCTCACAGAGTTACACCTTTCTTTTCATGGAGCAGTTTGCTAACACAATTTTTGTGGAATTGGCAGAGGGATATTTGGGAGCGCATTGAGGCCTGTAGTGAAAATTGAAATATCCTCATAGAAAAACGAGAAAGAAGCTTTCTGAGAAATTGCTTTGTGATACGTGAATTCAATGCACAGAGTTACACTGTTCTTTTCATTCAGCAGTTTGCTAACACTGTTTACTTGAAATCTACAATGGCATATTTCACAGGGTATTGAGCTTATTGTGAAAAATTAAATATCCTCTTACAAAAACTAGAGAGAAGCTTTCTGAGAAATCGCTTTGTGTGGTGTTAATTCATCTCACAGGGTTACATGATTCTTTTCATGGATCAGTTTGGTAGCACTGTTTTGGGGAATCTGAGAAGGGATATTTTGGATCACATTGCAGCCTATGTTGACTAAGGAAATATCCTCAAATAAAAACTAGAAAGAAGCTTTCTGATAAAACACTGTGAGTGGAATCTGAGAAGGGATATTTTGGATTGCATTGAAGTCTATGGTGACAGAGGAAATATCCTCAGACAAAAACAAGAAAGAAGGTTTCTGAGAAAGTTATTTGTGATGTGTTAATTCATCTCACAGAGTTACACCTTTCTTTTCATAGAACAGTTTGCTAACACTGTTTTCATGGAAACTGCAAAGGGATTTTCTTAACACATTGAGATTTATAGTGAAAAGGAAAATATTCTCAGATGAAAACAAGAAAGAAGCTTTCTGAGAAACCACTTTGTGATGTGTGAATTCATCTCACAGAGCTACAACATTGTTTTCATTGAGCAGTTTGATAACACTTTTTTCGTGGAATCTGCAATAGGACATTTGGCAGAACATTGAATCCTATGGTGGCAAAGAAAATATCTTCAGATAAAAACCGAAAAGAAAGTTTCTGAGAGACTGCTTTGTGTTGTGTCAATGCATGGCACAGAGTTACAATGTTCTTTTCAGTGAGCAGTTTGCTAACACTTTTCTTTTAATCAGCAATGGGATATTTTGGAATGCAGTGAAGCTTTTGGTGACAAAGAAAATATCCTCAGACAAAAATTAGAAAGAAGCATTCTGAGAAACTGCTTTGTGATTTGTGAATTCATCTCACAGAGTTTCATGATTCCTTTCATGGAGTAGTATGGTAGCACTTTTTTGGGGGAATCAGAGAAGGGATATTTTGGATCGCATTGAAGCCTGTGGTGACAAAGGAAATAACCTCAGATAAAAACTAGAAAGAAGCTTTCTGAGAAAGTTCTTTCTGATGTGTGAATTCATCTCAT
>NW_012108475.1:115184-119654 GCF_000951045.1 Mandrillus leucophaeus | reverse complement strand
AGCCTATGTTGACTAAGGAAATATCCTCAAATAAAAACTAGAAAGAAGCTTTCTGATAAAACACTGTGAGTGGAATCTGAGAAGGGATATTTTGGATTGCATTGAAGTCTATGGTGACAGAGGAAATATCCTCAGACAAAAACAAGAAAGAAGGTTTCTGAGAAAGTTATTTGTGATGTGTTAATTCATCTCACAGAGTTACACCTTTCTTTTCATAGAACAGTTTGCTAACACTGTTTTCATGGAAACTGCAAAGGGATTTTCTTAACACATTGAGATTTATAGTGAAAAGGAAAATATTCTCAGATGAAAACAAGAAAGAAGCTTTCTGAGAAACTACTTTGTGATGTGTGAATTCATCTCACAGAGCTACAACATTGTTTTCATTGAGCAGTTTGATAACACTTTTTTCGTGGAATCTGCAATAGGACATTTGGCAGAACATTGAATCCTATGGTGGCAAAGAAAATATCTTCAGATAAAAACCGAAAAGAAAGTTTCTGAGAGACTGCTTTGTGTTGTGTCAATGCATGGCACAGAGTTACAATGTTCTTTTCAGTGAGCAGTTTGCTAACACTTTTCTTTTAATCAGCAATGGGATATTTTGGAATGCAGTGAAGCTTTTGGTGACAAAGAAAATATCCTCAGACAAAAATTAGAAAGAAGCATTCTGAGAAACTGCTTTGTGATTTGTGAATTCATCTCACAGAGTTTCATGATTCCTTTCATGGAGTAGTATGGTAGCACTTTTTTGGGGGAATCAGAGAAGGGATATTTTGGATCGCATTGAAGCCTGTGGTGACAAAGGAAATAACCTCAGATAAAAACTAGAAAGAAGCTTTCTGAGAAAGTTCTTTCTGATGTGTGAATTCATCTCATGGAGATACATCTTCGTTTTCATGGAGCAGTTTGCTAACGCAGTTTTCGTGGAATCTTCAAAGGGCTATTTGGGAGCACATTGAGGCCTAGGGTGACAATGGAAATATCCTTATAGAAAAACCAAAAAGAAGTTTTCTGAGAAACTGCTTTGTGATATTTGAAATCAACACACAGAATCACACTGTTCTTTTCATGGAGCAGTTTGCTTACACTGTTTTCTTGGAATCTGCAATGGGATATTTTGGAGCACATTGAAGCTTATGGTGACAAAGGAAATATCTTCAGACGTAAACTAGAAAGAAGCTTTATGAGAAACTGTTTTGTGATTTGTGAATTCATCACACAGAGTTACACGAGTCTTTTCATGTATGAGTTTTTAGCACTCTTTTTGGGGAATCTGAAAGGGACATTTGGGTCACATTGAAGCTTATGGTGTATAAGGAAATATCCTCAGATAAATACTGGAAAGAAACTGAGAAAGTTCTTTGTGATGTGTTAATTCATGGCAAAGAGTTACAAATTCCTTTTCATGGAGTACTTTGTTAACACAATTTTTGTGGAATCTGCAAAGGGATATTTGGGAGTGCATTGAGGCCTATAGTGAAAAGGGAATATCCTCATAGAAAATCTATAAAGAAGCTTTCTGAGAAACCATTTTTTGATGTGTGAATTCAACTCACAAGGTTACACTGTTCTTTTCATTGAGCATATTTCTAACACTGTTTCCTTGGAGTCTGCATTGGGATGTTTTGGAGTGCATTGAAGTTTATTGTGAAAAAGGAAGTACCTTGAGACAAAAACTAGAAAGAAACTTTCTGAGGAACTGCTTGGTGAATTGTAAATTCATCTCCCAGAGTTACAGAATTCTTTTCATGGATTAGTTTGATAGTGCTGGTTTTGGGAAATCTGAGAGGGATATTTTGGATTGCATTGAAGCCTATAGTGTCAAAGGAAATATCCTCAGATTAAAACTAGAAAGAAACTTTCAGGGAAACTTCTTTGTGATGTGTGAATTCATCTCACAGAGTTACAACTTTCTTTTCATGGATCAGTTTGCTAACACTGTTTTCGCGGAATCTGCAAAGGGATATTTGGGCATGTATTGAGGCCTATGGCGAAGAAGGAAAGATCCTCATAGAAAAAACTGAAGGAAGATTTCTGAGAAACTGCTTTGTGATGTGTGAAATCAAGTCACAGAGTTACATGGTTTTTTTCATTGAGCAGTTGCTAACACTGTTTTCTTGGAATCTGCAATGATATATTTGGGAGTGCATTGAAGCCTATTGTGAAAAATGAAATATCCTCAGATAAAAACTAAAAAAAAGCTTTCTGAGAAACTGCTTTGTGATGTGTCAATTCATCTCACAGTGTGTTACACTGTTTTTTCATTGATCAGTTTGCTACAGTGTTTTCTTGGAATCTGCAATGGGATATTTTGGAGCACATTGAAGTTTACGGTAACAAAGGAAATACCCTCATATAAAAAGTATAAAGAAACTTCCTGATAAACTGCTTCATGATGTGTTAATTCACCTCACCGAGTTACATGATTGTTTTCTTGGATCTCTTTGGTAGCACTGCTTTTGGGGAACCTGAGAAGGGATATTTTGAATCACCTTGAAACTTATGCTGACAAAGGAAATATTTTTAGATAAAAACTAGAAAGAAGATTTCTGAGAAACTGCTTTGTGATGTGTGAATTCATCTCACAGAATTACACTCTTCTTTTCATTGAGCAGTTTGCTCACACTGTTTTCTTGGAATCTGCAATGGGCTATTTCAGTGTGCTTTGAAGTTTATCGTTACAAATAAATATCCTCATAAAAAAGAGAAAGAACGTTTCTGGGAAATTACTCTGTGATGTGTTAAATCATATCACAGACTTACACGATTCTTTTCATGGATCAGTTTGGTAGTACTATTTTTGATGAATCTGAGAAGACATTGAAGCTTATGGTGCCTAAGGAAATATCCTCAGATAAAAACTAGAAAGAAACTTTCTCAGAAACTTCTTTGTGATGTGTGAATTTATTTCACAGAGTCACACATTTCTGTTCATTTAGCAGTTTGCTAACAGTGTTTTCGTGGAATCTGCAAAGGGATGTTTGGGAGTGCATTGAAGCCTATATTGAAAAGGGAAATATCCTCAGATAAGACCAGAAAGAAGCTTTCTGAGAAAGGTCTTTCTGATGTGTGAATTCATCTAACAGAGTTACACCTTTTCATTCACGCAGCAGTTGACTTTCACAGTTTTCATTTAATCTGCAACAGGATATTTGGGAGTGCATTTAGGCCTATAGTGAAAAAGGAAACATCCTCAGATAAAATCTAGAGAAAAGCTTTCTGAGAAACTGCTTTGTGACGTTTGAATTTGTCTCATAGAGATACACCATTCTTTTCATTGAGCAGTTTGATAACACTGTTTTCATGGAATCTGCAAAGTTATATTTGGCAGCGCATTGTGGAATATAATAAATAAGAAAATATCCTCCGATAAAAACTACAAAGAAACTTTCTGCGATAATGCATTGTGATGTGTGAATTCATCTCACCGAGTTACACCATTCTTTTCATTGAGCAGTTAGCTAATACTCTTTTCATGGAAACTACAAAGTGGTACTTGGCGATTGCATTGAGGTCTATAGTGAAAAAAAGAAAACCTCAGATAAAAACTAGAAAGAAGCTTTCTGAGAAAATGCTTTGAGGTGTGTGAATTCATCTCACAGAGTTACACTGTTCTTTTTGTTTATAAGTCTGCTAAAATTGTTTTCTTGGAATCTGCAAAGGGATAATTCGGAGCTCATTGAAGCTTATGGTGAAAAAGTAAATATCCTCAGACAAAAACTAGAAGGAAACATTCTGAGAAACGGCTTTCTTATTTGTGAATTTATCACACAGTGCTACACAACTCTTCTGATGAATCAGTTTGATAGCACTGGTTTTGGGGAATCTGAGCAGGGATATTTTGGATCACAAAGAAGCCTGTGGTGACAGGGGAAATATCCTCAGATAAAAACTATAAAGAAGCTTTCTGAGAAAGTTCTTTGTGATGTGTGAATTCATCTTACAGTTTTACAGTTTTCTTTTCATGGAGAAGTTTGCTAACACTGTTTTTGTAGAATCTGCAAATGGACATTTGGGAGTGCATTGATGCCTTTAGTGAATAAGGAAATATTCTCATAGAAAAACTAGAAAGAAGTTTTCTGAGAATCAGCTCTGTGATGTTTGAATTCAACACACAGAGTTTCACTGTTGTTTTCATGGAGCAGTTTTCTAACACTGTTTTCTTGGGATCTACAATGGCATATTTCGGAGTGCATTGAGGCTTAGTGTGAAAAAGGAAATATCCTCAGACAAAAACTAGAAAAAAACTATCAGAGAAACTGCTTTGTGATGTGTGAATTCATGTCAGAGAATTACACTGTTCTTTTCATTGAGCAGTTTGCTAATACTGTTTTCTTGGAACCTGCAATGGGATATTTCAGAGCGCATTGGAGCTTATGGTGACAATGGAAATACCCTCATATTAAAACTAGAAAGAAGCTTTCTGAGAAATTGTTTTGTGTTGTGTTAATTCATCTCACAGAGTTA
>NW_012108475.1:110237-115134 GCF_000951045.1 Mandrillus leucophaeus | reverse complement strand
ACTGTTTTCTTGGAACCTGCAATGGGATATTTCAGAGCGCATTGGAGCTTATGGTGACAATGGAAATACCCTCATATTAAAACTAGAAAGAAGCTTTCTGAGAAATTGTTTTGTGTTGTGTTAATTCATCTCACAGAGTTAGATGATTGTTTTCATGGATCAGTTTTGTAGCACTGATATTGGGGAATCTAAGAAGGGATATTTTGGATCGCATTGAAGCCTGTGGTGACTGAGGACATATCCTCAGAACAAAACTAGAAAGAAGCTATCTGAGAAAGTTCTTTGTGGTGTGTGAATTCATCTCACAGAGTTACACCTTTCTTTTCATGGGGAAGTTTGCTAATACACTTCTCGTGGAATCTGCAAAGAGATATTTGGGAACACATTGAGGCCTACAGTGAAAAAGGAAATATCCTCATAGGAAAACCAAAAAGAAGCTTTCTGAGAAATTGCTTTGTGATATGTGAATTCATCTAACAGAGTTACACCATTCTTTTCTTTGAGCAGTGTGATAACACTTTTTCGTGGAATCTGCCTTGGAATATTTGGGAGCACATTGAAGCCTAATGTGACAAAGGAAATATCTTCATAGAAAAATCCAAAAAGGAGATTTCTGAGAAGCTGCTTTGTGATGTGAGAATTCAATTCACAGAGTTACACTCTTCCTTTCAATGAGGAGTTTGTTGAAACTGTTTTCTTGGAATATGCAATGAGATATTCCGGAGCGTATTGAAACTTGTTGTGAAAAAGGAAATATAATCAGACTAAAACTAGAAAGATATTTTCTGAGAAACTGCTTTGCGATTTTTGAATTCATCTCAGTGAATTTCATGATTCTTTTCTGGATCAGTTTGGTAGCACTGTTTTTGGGGAATCTGAGAAGGGATATTTTGGATATCATTGAAGTCTATGGTGACTAAGGAAATATCCTCAGATAAAAACTGGAAAAGCGCTTTTGGAGAAACAGCTCTGTGATGTGTGAACTCACCTGACAGAGTCACACCACTGTTTTCATGGAGCAGTTTGGTAGTACTGTTTTTGGGGAATCTGAGAAGGGATATTTTAAAAAGCATTTAAGCCTATGGTGACAAAGGAAATATCCTAAGATAAAAATTGAAAGAAGCTTTCTGAGAAAGTTCTTTGTGATGTGTGAATTCATCTCACAGAGTTACAACTTTCCTTTCATGGAGAAGTTTTCTAATACTGTTTTTGTGGAATCTGCAATAGGATACTTGGGAGCACATTAAAGCCTATGGTGACTGAGGAAATATCCTCAGAGAAAAGCCAAAAAGAATCTTTCTGAGAAATTACTTTGTGATGTGTAATTCATCTCACAGATTTACACATTTTCTTTCATGGAGCAGTTTGCTAATACTATTTTTATGGATCTGAACAGGGATATTTGCGAGTGCATTGAAGAATATGTTGAAAAAGGAAATATACTCATTCAAAAACTAGAAAGAAGGTTTCTGTGAAACTGCTTTGTGATATGTCTATTCATCTCACAGAGGTACACCATTCTCTTCATCGAAAAGTTTGCTAACACTTTTTGCGTGGAATCTGCAAAGGGATATTTGCAAGTGCATTGAGGCCTATGGTGAAAAATAAAATATCCTCAGACAAAAAATAGAAAGAAGCTTTCTGACAATCTGCTATGGGATTTGTGAATTGATCTCATAGAGTTACACAATTATTTTCATGGAGTAGTTTGGTAGCACTTTTGTTGGGGAATCTGAAGAGGGATATTTGGATCGCATTGAAGCCTATGGTGAAAACAAATTATCCTCATATAAAAACTAGAAAGAAGCTTTCTGAAAAACTGTTTTGTGATGTGTGTTTTCAACTCACAGAATTACACGAGTCTTTTCATGGATTAATTTGGTAGCACAGTTTTTGGGGAATTTGAGAAGGGATATTTTGGATTGCATTGAAGCCTATGGTGACAAGTGAAATATCTTCCGATAATAACTACAAAGGATCTTTCTGAGCAAGTACTTTTTGATGTGTGAATTCTTCTCTCAGAGTTACACCTATATTCTTATGGAGCAGTTTGTTAGGCGTTTTCAAGGAATCTGCAAAGGGATATTTTGGAGTGCATGGAGGATTATGGTGAAAAAGGAAATGTCCCCTGATAATAACCAAAAAGAAGATTTCTGTTAAACTGCTTTGTGATGTGTGAATTCAACTCACAGTGTCACATCATTCTTTTCCTTGAGCATTTTGCGAACACTGTTTTTGTGCCATCTGCAAAGGGATATTTTGGAGTGCACTAATTCCTGTAGTGCAAAAGGAAATAACCTTAGAGAAAAAGTAGAAAGAACCTTTCTGAGAAACTGCTTTGTGATGTGTGAATTCATCTCACTGAGTTACACCATTCTTTTCATTGAGCTGTTTGATAACACTGTTTTCGTGGAATATGCAATATGGGGAGCGCATGGAAGCCTAAGGTTAAAAAGGCAACATCCTCAGACAAAAAACAAAAAGAAACTTTCTGAGAAACAGCTTGGAGATGTGTGAGCTCATCTCACAAAGTTACACTATTTTTTTTTTTTCATTGATAAGTTTGCTAATACTGTTGTTTTGGAATCTATAAGGGATTATTTTGGAGAACATTGAAGTTTATGGTGACAAAGGAAATATCCTCAGACAAAAATTAGATAGAAGTTATCTGAGAAACTGCTTTTTATTTGTGAATTCTTCTCACAGAGTTACACTGTTCTGTTCTTTTCATTGAGCTGTTTGATCACACTCTTTTAGTGAAATCTACAAAGGGATATTTGGGAGCACATTGAGGTCTATGATGACAAAGGAAAATCCTCAGATAAATACTAGGAGGAAGCTTTCTGAGAAACTGCTTTGTGATGTATGAATTCATGTCACAGATTTACATGATTCTTTTCTTGCAGCCATTTGCTAACACTGTTTTCGAGGAATCTGCAATAGTATACTTGGGAGCTCATTGAAGCCTACGGTGACAAAGGAAATATCCTCAGACAGAAACTGTAAAGTAGCTTTCTGAGAAACTGCTTTGTGATGTATGAATTCATGTCACAGATTTACATGATTCTTTTCTTGCAGCCATTTGCTAACACTGTTTTCGAGGAATCTGCAATAGTATACTTGGGAGCTCATTGAAGCCTACGGTGACAAAGGAAATATCCTCAGACAGAAACTGTAAAGTAGCTTTCTGAGAAACTGCTTTGTGATATGTGAATTCTTCTCACAGATTTTCACCTTTCTTTTCATGGAGCAGTTTGCTCACACCATTTTCGTCGAATCTGCCAAAGTATATTCACGAGCGATTTGAGTCCTATGGTGGAAAAGGAAATATCCTCAGACAAAAGCTAGAAAGAAGCTTTCTGAGAAACTGTTTTGTGCTTTGTGAATTCATCATACAGAGTTACACGATCCTTTTCATGGACAAGTTTGGTATCACTGTTTTTGGGGAATCTGAGAAGGAATATTTTGGATCGCATTGAAGTTTATGGTGACAAAGGAAATATCCAAAGATAAAAATTTGAAAGAAGATTTCTGAGAAACTGCTTTGTGATGGGTGAATTCATCTCACAGAGTTACACCTTTCCTTTCATGGAGGAGTTTGCTACCACTGTTTTCGTGGAATGTGCAATAGGATAATTGAGAGCACATTGAATCCTATGGTGACAAAGGAAATATCCTCAGGTAAAAAATATAAAGAAACTTTCTGAGAAACCACTTTGTGATTTTGAATTCTCCTCACAGAGTTATGCAATTCTTTTCATTGAACAGTTTGCTAACACTGTTGTGGTAGAATCTGCAAAGGATATTTGGGAGTGCATTGAGGCCTATGACGAAAAAGGAATTATCCTCTGATAAGAAGTAGAAAGAAGCTTTCTGAGAAATTGCTTTTTGATGTGTCAATTCATCTCACGGTGTTACACTGTTCTTTTCAAGGAGCAGTTTGCTAACACTGTTTTCTTGGAAACTGCAATGGGATAATTTAGAGTGCAATGAAGCTTATGGTGACAAAGGAAATGCCCTCAGATAAAAAGTAGGAGCAGCTTTCTGAGAAACCACTTTGTGATGTGTGAATTCATCTCAAAGAGTTACACGATTCTTTTCATGGATCAGTTTGGTAGCACTGTTTTGAGGTATCTGAGAAGGGATATTTTGGATGGCATTGAAGCCTATCGTGACAAAAAAATATGCTCTGATAAAAACTAGAGAGAAGGTTTCTGAGAAACTGCTTTGTGATGTGTGAATTCATCTCAAAATGTTACAGCTATCTTTTCATGGAACACTTTACTAACACTGTTTTCATGGAATAGCCAACTGGATATTTGGGAGTGCATTGAAGCCTATGGTGACAAAGGAAATATCCACAGAAAAATACTACAAAGAAGCTTTCTGAGAAACTGTTTTGTGATGTGTCAATTCATCTCAGAAGGTTTCACTGTTCTTTTAATTGAGCAGTTTGTAACACTCTTTTCTATGAATCTGCAATGGGATTTTTCATAGCACATTGAAGCTCATGGTGTCATAGGAAATATGCTCACAGGAAAAGTAGAAAGAAGCTTTCTTAGAAATTGCTTTTTAATATGTTCATTCATCTCACAGAGTTACGTGATTCTTTTCATGGATCAGTTTGGTAGCACATTTTTTTGGGGAATCTGAGAAGGGATATTTTGGATTGCAATTAAGCCTATGTTGACAAAGAATATATCCTCACATAAAAACTAGAGAGAAGGTTTCTAAGAAAGTTCTCTGTGATGTGTGAATTCATGTCACAGAGTTACACCTTTCTTTTCATCAAGCAGATTTTTAGTACTGATTTTGGGGAACCTGAGAAGGGATATTTTGGATGGCATTGAAGTCTATGTTGACAAAGAAAACATGTCAGATAAAAATTAGACAGAAG
>NW_012108475.1:106167-109762 GCF_000951045.1 Mandrillus leucophaeus | reverse complement strand
TGAAGCTTATGGTGACAAAGGAAATATCCTTATATATAAACTAGAAAGAAGCTCTCTGAGAAACTGCCTTGTGATGTGTGCATTTATCTCACAGAGTTACACACTTCTCTTCATTGAGCAGTTTGTTAACACTGTTTTCGTGGAATCTGCAATATGATTTTTCAGAGCACATTGAAGCTTATGGTGATAAAGGAAATATCCACAGAAAAAAACTAGAAAGAAGCTTTCTGACACACTTCTTTGTGATTTGTGAATTCATCTCATAGCATCACAGCTTTCATTTCATTGAGTAGTTTGCTAACATTGGTTTTGTGGAATCTGCAAAGGGATATTAGGGAGCGCATTGCTGCCTATGGTACAATACGAAGTATTCTCAGATAAAAACTTGAAAGAACTTTCTGAGATACTGCTTTGTGTTGTGTGAATTCATCTCACAGAGATACATCGTTCTGTTCATTGAGCAGTTTGATAACTTTTTTTTTGTGGAATCCGCAACAAGATATTTAGGAATGCATTAAAGCCTATTATGACACAGGAAATACCCTCATATAAAAACTAGAAAGAAGCTTTCTGAGAAACTGCTTTGTGATGTGTGAATTCATCTCACAGAGCTACACTGTTCTTTTCATTGAACAGTTTTATAACACTAACTCTGTTTTCGTTGAATCTGCAATGGTGTGTTTCGGAGCACACTGAAGCTTATGGTGACAAAGAAATATCCTCAGAAAGAAGCTAGAAAGAAGCCTTTTGAGAAACTACATTGTGATGTGTGAATCCATCTCACAGAGTTACACAATACTTTTCATGCAGCAGTTTGGTCGCACTGTTTTTGGGGAATCTGAGAAGGGATAATTTGGATTGCCTTAAAGTCTATGGTGACAAAGGAAATATCCTCAGTTAAAAACCAGAAAGAAGCTTTCTGAAAATCTTCTTCGTGATGTGTGAATTCATCTCACAGAGTCACAACTTTCTTTTCTAGGAGCAGTTTGCTAACACTGTTTTCGTGGAATGTACAAAGGGATATTTACGAGTGCATTGAGTCTTACGGTGAAAAAGGAATTATCCTCAGATAAAAACTAGAAAAAAACTTTCTGATAAAGTTCTTTGTGATGTGTGAATTAATCTCACAGATTTACAGCTTTCTTTTCATTGAACAGTTTGCTAACTCTGTTTTTGTGGAGTCTGCAAAGGGATATTTGGGAGCACATTGAGGCCTATAGTGAAAAAGTAAATATGCTCAGATAAAAACTAGAAAGAAGCTTTCTGAGAAACTGCTTTGTGGTTTATGAATTCACCCCACAGTGTTACACGATTCTCTTCATGGAGCAGTTTGGTAGCACTGTTTATGCGAAATCTGAGAAGGGATGTTTTGGATCACATTGAAGCCTATGTTGACAAAGAAAATATCCTGAGATAAAAACTAGAAAGAAGCTCTCTGAGAAACTGCTTTGTGATTAGTGAATTCATCTCACAGAGTTAAGCCATGTTTTCATTTGAGCCTTTTGATAACACTGTTTTCCTGGAGTCTGCAATAGGATATTTGGGAGTGCAAAGAAGAATATGGTGACAAAGTAAATATCCTCATTGCAAAATCAAAAAGAAGCTTTCCGAGAAACCACTTTGTGATGTGTGAATTCATCTCACAGCGTTACACTGTTCTGTTCATTGATCAGTTTGTTAACACTGTTTGCTTGGAGTCTGCAAACTGATTGCATTGAAGTTTATGGTGACAAAGCAAATATCCTTAGACAAAAACTAGAAAGAAGCTTTCTGTGGAACTGCTTTGTGATTTCTGAAATCATCTCACAGAGTTACACCTTTCTCTTCATGGAGCAGTTTGGCAGTCCTGTTTTAGGGTAATGTGAGAAGGGATGTTTTAGATCACATTGAAACCTATGGTGACAAAGGAAACATCCTCAGATTAAAACTAGAGAGAAGCTTTCAGAGAAACTTCCTTGTGATGTGTGTATTCAACTCAAACTGTTACACTGTTGTTTTCAAGGAGCAGTTTGCTAAAACTGTTTTCTAGGAATCTGCAATGGGATATTTCGGGGTGCATTGAAGCTTTTGGTGACAAAGGAAATACATTCATATAAAAACTAGAAAGAAGCTTTCTCAGAAACTGCTTTGTGATGTGTTAATTTATTTCACAGAGTTACACAATTCTTTTCATGGATCAATTTTTTAGCACTGTTTTTGGGGAATCTGAGTAGGGATATTTTGGATATCATTGAAGCCTAGGATAACAATAAATTATCCTCAGATAAGAAATAGAAAGAAGCTTTCTGAGAAAGGCTTTGGTGATGTCTGAATTCATCTCACAGTGTTACACCTTTGTTTTCATGGAACAGCTTGCTAACACTGTTTTCGTGGAATCTGCAAAGGGATATTTGGGACCACATTGAGGCCTACAGTGAAAAAAATATTATTCTCAGTTAAAAACTAGAAAGAAACTTTATGAGGAACTGCTTTGTGATGTGTGAATTCATCTCACAGAGATACACTGTTCATTTCATGGAGCAGTTTGGGATCAGTGTTTTTGGGGAATTTGAGAAGGGTTATTTTGGATCACGTTGACGCCTATGGTGACAAAGGAAATATTCTCTGATAAAACGGTAGAAAGATGCTTTCTGAGAAAGTTCCTTGTGCTATGTGAATTCATGTGACCAATTTAACCCTTTCTTTTCATTTAGTAGTTTCCTAACACTGTTTTCCTGGAATCTGCAAAAGGATATTTGGGAATGCTTTGAGGCATATGATGAAGAAGGAACTATCCTCAGATAAAATCTAGAAAGAACCTTTCTGAGAAACAGATTTGTGATGTGTAATTTCACCTCCCAGAGTTACATCATTATTTTTGATGAGCTGTTTGATGACACTGTTTTTGTGGAAACTACAATAGCATATTTGGGAGTGCATTGAAGCCAATGGTGACAAAAGAAATATCCTCAGATACAAAACAAAAAGAAGCTTTCTGAGAAACTGCTTTGTGATACGTGAATTCATCTCTCTGTGTTGTACTGTTCTTTTCATTGAGCAGTTTGCTATCACTGTTTTCTTGGAATCTGCTATGGGATATTTCAGAGCGCATTAAAGCTTATGGTGACAAAGGAAATATCCTCAGACAAAAACTAGAAGGAAACTTTCTGAAAAGTTGCTTCATGGTTTATGAATTCATCTCACAGAGTTACATGATTCTTTTCATGATGGAGTTTGTTAGCACAGTTTTTGGCCAATATGAGAAGGTATATTTGGATCTCATTGAGGCCTATGGTGACAAAGGAAATATCGACAGACAAAAACTAGAAAGAAACTTTCTGACAAACTGCTTTGTGATTTGTGAATTCACCTCACAGTGTTACACCTTTCTTTTCATGGAGCAGTTTGCTAACATTGTTTTCCTGGAATCTGCAAAGGGATACTTGGGAATGCATTGAGGCCTATAGTGAAAAAGGAAGCGTCCTCAGATAAAAACTAGAAGGTACATTTCTGAATTCCTCTCTTAGTTCATCTCACAGAGTTACACCATACTTTTCATGGAGCAGTGTGCCAAAACTGTTTTCGTGGAGTATGCAAGGGGATATTTGGGAGCCAA
>NW_012108475.1:100360-103477 GCF_000951045.1 Mandrillus leucophaeus | reverse complement strand
TGCAAAGGGATATTTGGGACCACATTGAGGCCTACAGTGAAAAAAATATTATTCTCAGTTAAAAACTAGAAAGAAACTTTATGAGGAACTGCTTTGTGATGTGTGAATTCATCTCACAGAGATACACTGTTCATTTCATGGAGCAGTTTGGGATCAGTGTTTTTGGGGAATTTGAGAAGGGTTATTTTGGATCACGTTGACGCCTATGGTGACAAAGGAAATATTCTCTGATAAAACGGTAGAAAGATGCTTTCTGAGAAAGTTCCTTGTGCTATGTGAATTCATGTGACCAATTTAACCCTTTCTTTTCATTTAGTAGTTTCCTAACACTGTTTTCCTGGAATCTGCAAAAGGATATTTGGGAATGCTTTGAGGCATATGATGAAGAAGGAACTATCCTCAGATAAAATCTAGAAAGAACCTTTCTGAGAAACAGATTTGTGATGTGTAATTTCACCTCCCAGAGTTACATCATTATTTTTGATGAGCTGTTTGATGACACTGTTTTTGTGGAAACTACAATAGCATATTTGGGAGTGCATTGAAGCCAATGGTGACAAAAGAAATATCCTCAGATACAAAACAAAAAGAAGCTTTCTGAGAAACTGCTTTGTGATACGTGAATTCATCTCTCTGTGTTGTACTGTTCTTTTCATTGAGCAGTTTGCTATCACTGTTTTCTTGGAATCTGCTATGGGATATTTCAGAGCGCATTAAAGCTTATGGTGACAAAGGAAATATCCTCAGACAAAAACTAGAAGGAAACTTTCTGAAAAGTTGCTTCATGGTTTATGAATTCATCTCACAGAGTTACATGATTCTTTTCATGATGGAGTTTGTTAGCACAGTTTTTGGCCAATATGAGAAGGTATATTTGGATCTCATTGAGGCCTATGGTGACAAAGGAAATATCGACAGACAAAAACTAGAAAGAAACTTTCTGACAAACTGCTTTGTGATTTGTGAATTCACCTCACAGTGTTACACCTTTCTTTTCATGGAGCAGTTTGCTAACATTGTTTTCCTGGAATCTGCAAAGGGATACTTGGGAATGCATTGAGGCCTATAGTGAAAAAGGAAGCATCCTCAGATAAAAACTAGAAGGTACATTTCTGAATTCCTCTCTTAGTTCATCTCACAGAGTTACACCATACTTTTCATGGAGCAGTGTGCCAAAACTGTTTTCGTGGAGTATGCAAGGGGATATTTGGGAGCCAAATGAGGCCTATAGTGACAAAGGAAATGTCCTCAGATAAAAACTAGAAAGAAGCTTTCTGAGAAACTGCTTTGTGATGTGTGAATTCATCTCACAGAATTACACCATTCCTTTCAATGAGCAGTTTGATAACACTGTTTTCAAGGAATCTGCTATAGGATATTTGGGAGGGCATTGAAGCCTATAGTGACAAAGGACATATTCTCAGATGAAAACCAAGAGGATGCTTTCTGAGAAACTGCTTTGTGTTTTGTGAATTCATGTTACAGTGTTACACGATTCTTTTCATGGAGCAGTTTAGTAGCACTGTTTTGGGGGAATCTGAGAAGGGATATTTTGGATCACTTTGAAGCCAATGGTGACAAAGGAAATATAATCCGATATTAACTAGAAAGAGACTTCCTGAGAAACTGCTTTGTGGTGTGTGAATTCATCTCACAGAGTTACACTGTTCTTTTTATTGAGCAGTTTGCTAACACTGTTTTCTTGGAATTTGCAATGGGATACTTCAGAGTTCTTTGAGACATATGGTGACAAAGGAAATATCCTCATATAAAAACTTGAAAAAAGCTTTCCAAGAAACCACTTTCTGATGTGTTAATTCATCTCACAGAGTTTCACGATTCTCCTCATGGAATAGTTTCTTAGCAGTGTTTTTGGGAAATCTGAGAAGGGATATTTTGGATCGCATTGAAGCCTATGTTGACAAATTAAATATCCTCAGATAAAAAGTAGAAAGAAGCATTCTGGGAAAGTTCTTTGTGATGTGTGAATTCATCTCATGGAGTAGCACCTTTCTTTTCCTGGAGCAGTGTGCTAACACTTTTCTCGTGGAATCTGCAATGGGATATTCTGGAGCCCTTTGATGCATATAGTGAAAAATGAACTTTCCACAGATAAAAAGTAAAAGAAGCCTTTTGAAAAACAGCTTTGTGATGTGTGACTTCATCTTACAGAGTTTCACTATTATTTTCATTGAGTAGCTTGATAACACAGTTTTTGTGCAATTTGCAATAGGATATTTGGGAGTGCATTGAAGCCTTTGGTGACAAAGGAAATATCCACAGGTAAAAGTCCAAAAAGAAGATTTCTGTGAAACTGCTTTGTGATGTGTGAACTCATCTCACAGAATTACACCGTTCTTTTCATTGAGAAGTTTACTAACACTTTTTTTGATTAATCTGGTATGGGATAATTAGGAGCACATTGATTAATATGGTGAAAAAGGAAATGTACTAAGATGAAAACTAGAAAGAAGTTTTCTGAGAGACACCTTAGTGATATGTGAATTCATCTCACAGAGTTACACCATTCTTTTCATGTAACAGTTTGGTAGCACTCTTTTTGGGAAATCTGAGAAGGGATACTTCAGGTCACATTGAAGCCTATGGTGACAAAGGAAATATCCTCAATTAAAAACTAGAGGGAAGATTTCTGAAAAACTACTTCATGATGTGTGAATTTATCTCAGAGAGTTACACTTTTATTTTCATTGAGCAGTTTGATAACACTGTTTTCATGGAAACTGCAATAGGATATTTGGTAGAGCACTGAAGCCTATGGTGATAAACGAAATATCCTTTGACAAAAACCAAAAAGAAGCTTTCTGTGAAACTGCTTTGTGGTGTGTGAATTCAACTCACAGATTTACACTTTTCTTTTTATGGAAGAGTGTGCTAACACTATTTTCCTGGAATTCTCCAAAGGGATATTCACGAGCACATTGAGGCAAATGGTGAAAAAGAAATTATCCTCAAATAAAAATAGAAAGAGGTTTTCTGAGAATGTTCTTCGTGATGTGTGAATTCACTTCACAGAGTTGCACCTTTCTTTTCATGTAGTAGTTTCCCAACACTGTTTTTTTGGAATCAGCAAAGGGATATCTGTGAGAGCTTTGAGAC
>NW_012108475.1:91813-95700 GCF_000951045.1 Mandrillus leucophaeus | reverse complement strand
ATGTTGACAAAGCAAATATCTTCAGAAAAAAGTTGAAAGAGGCTTTCTAAGAAACCTGTTTGTGAAGTGTGAATTCACCTCACCGAGGTACACCATTCTTTTCATGTAGCAGTTTGCTAACACAGTTTTCGTGAAATCTGCAAAGGGATATTTGGGAGCACATTGAGGACTATAGTAAAAAAGGAAATATCCTCCGATGAAAACTAGAAAGAAATTATCTGAGAAACTGCTTTGTGATGTGTGAATTCATCTCACAGACTTACACCGTACTTTTCATTGGGCAGTCTGATAACACTGGTTTCATGTAATCTGTAATAGGATACCTGGGAGTGCATTGAAGTCTATGGTGACAAAGGAAATATCCTCAGAGAAAAACCGAAAAGAAGCTTTCTGAGAATTTGCTTTGTGATGTGTAAATTTATTTCACAGAGTTACAACATTCATTTCTTTGAACAGAATGCTAACACTCTTTTCGTGGAATCTGCAATAGGATATTTTGGAGCGCATTGAAGCCTATGGTGAAAAATGAAATATCTTCAAATAATAACTAGAAAATAGCTTTCTGAGAAACTGCTTAGTGATGTTTGAATTCATCTCAAAGAGTTACACTGTAATTGTGATTGAGCAGTTTGCTACCACTGTATTCTTGGAATCTGCAATGGGATATTTCAGAGTGCATTGAAGCTTATTTTGACAAAAGAAATGTCCTCAGATAAAAACTAGAAAGAAGCTTTCCAAGCAACCACTTTGTGATGCGTGAGTTCATGTCGCAGACTTACACCACTGTTTTCATGGAGCAGTTTGGTAGCACTGTTTTTGGGGAATCTGAGAAGGGATATTTTGAATTACCTTGAAGCCTAAAGTGACAAAGAAAATATCTTCAGATAAAAATTAGAAAGAAGCTTTCTAAGAAACTTCTTTGTGATGTGTGAATTCATATCACAGAGGTACACGTTTCTCTTCATGTAGCAGTTTGCTAACACTGTTTTCATGGAACCTGCAAAGGGATATTTGGGAGTGCATTGAGGACTACAGAGAAAAATGAAATAACTTCGGATAAATCTAGAAAGAAATTGTCTGAGAAATTACTTTTTGATGTGTGAATTCATCTCACAGAGTTACACCGTATTTTTCATTAGGCAGTCTGATAACACTGGTTTCATGGAATCTATAATAGGATACTTGGGAGCACATTGAGGCCTATGGTGACTAAGGATATATCCTCAGATAAAAACCGAAAAGAAGCTTTCTGAGAAACAACTTTGTGATGTGTGAATTTATCTCACAGAATTACACTGTTCTTTTCATTGAGAAGTTTGCTAATACTGTTTTCATGGAATCTGCAAAGGGATATCTGGGAGTACATTGAGGCCTGTAGTGTAAAAGGAAATATCCTCAGATAAAAACTAGAAAGAGGCTTTCTGAGAAACTGTTTTGTGATGTGTGAATTCACCACACAGAGTTACATCATTCTTTTCACTGAGCTGTTTGATAACACCGTTTTCGTGGAATCTGCAATAGGATATTTGGGAGGGCATTGAAGCCTATGGTGAAAAAGGAAACATCCTCAGGTAAAAAGCAAAAGGAAGCTTTCTGTGAAACTTCTTTGTGATGTTTTAATTCATCTCACAGACTTACACTGTTCTCCTCATTTAGCAGTTTGGTAACACTGTTTTCTTGGAATCTGCAATGGGATATTTTGGAGCACACAGAAGCTTATGGTGACAAAGGAAATACCCTCATATAAAAAGAAAGAAGCTTTCTGAGAAACTATTTTGTGATGAGTTAACTTATCTCAAGAGTTACACGATTCTTTTCATTTAAAAGTTTGGTTGCATTGTTTTGGGGGAATCTGAGAAGGGATATTTGGGATCGCATTGAAGTCTATAGAGACAAAGTAAATATCCTCAGATAAAAACTAGAAGGAGGCTTTCTGAGAAAGTTCTTTGAGATGTGTGAATTCATCTAATAGACTTACACCATTATTTACACTGAGCAATTTGATAACACTGTTTTCGTGGTATCTGCAACAAGATATTTGGGAGCGCATTGAATCCTTTGGTGACAAAAGAAATATCCTCGGATAATAAACCAAAAAGAAGCTTTCTGAGAGATTGCTTTGGGATGTGTGAATTGATATCACGGAGTTACAGTGTTCTTTTCATTGAGCAGTTTACTGACACTGTTTTCTTGGAATCTGGAATAGGATATTTAGGAGCACATTGAAACCTATGGTGACAAAGAAATATCCTTAGATAAAAATGAAAAAGATGCTTTTTGAGAAACTGCTTTGTAATGTATGAATTCATGACACAGAGTTACACTGTTCTTTTCAACGAGCAGTTTGACAACACTGTTTTTGTGGAATATGCAATAGAAAATTGGTTAGCACTTTGAAGCCTATGGTGACAAAGGAACTATCCTCAGATAAAAGCTAGAAGGAAGCTTTCTAAGACACTACTTTGTGATGTGTGAATTCATCTCCAAGAGTGACACTGTTCTTCTCATTGAACAGTTTGCTGAAACTCTTTTCTTAGAATCTGCAATGGGATATTTCATAGCGCATTGAAGCTTATGGTCACAAAGGAAGTAGTCTGAGATAAAAACCAGAAAGAAGCTATCTGAGACATTTATTTGAGATGTGTGAATTCAACTCACAGAGGTTCAGCTTTCTTTTCTTGGAGCAGTTTGCTAGCACTGTCTTTGTGGTATCTGCAAAGGGATATTTGAGAGTGCACTGAAGCCTATGGTGAAAAAGTAAATATCCTCAGATAGAAACCAAAAAGAAGCTTTTGGTGAGATTGTTTTGTGATGTGTCAATTGATCTCACAGAGATACACTGTTCTTTTCATTAAAAAGTTTACTAATAGTGTTTTCTTGGAATATACAAAGAGATATTTCAGAGCTAATTGAAACTTAGGGTGATAAAAGAAATACTCTCATGTAAAAACTAGAAAGAAGGTTTCTGAGGAAACGCTTTGTGATGTATGAATTCATCTCACAGAGTTACAGGATTCTTTTCATGGAGCAGTTTGGTATCACTATTTTTGGGAAATCTGAGAAGGGATATTTTGGATCACATTGAAGCCTATGGAGACAAAGGAAATATCCTCAGATAAAAACAGAAGGAAGCTTACTGAGAAAATTCTTTGTGATGCATGAATTGATCTCATAGAGTTACAGCTTTCTTTTCATGGAGGAGTTTGCCAACATAGTTTTCATGAAAACTGCAATGGATATTTGGGAGCGTGTTGAGGCCTACCTTGAAAAAGGAAGCATCCACAGATTAAAAAGTAGAAAGAACCATTTTGAGAAACTGCTTTGTGTGTGTGAATTCATCTAACAGAGTTCCACAATTCTTTTCATACAGTAGTTTGCTAACACTGTTTTCATGGAATCTGCAAAGGGATATATGGGAGTGACTTGAGGCCTATGGTGAAAAAGGAAATATCCTCAGATAAAAACTAGAAAGAAGCTTTCTGAGAAACTGCTTTGTGATGTATGAATTCATCTCATGGAGTTACAGTGTTATTTTCTTTTACCACTTTGCTAACACTCTTTTCTTGGATTCTGCAATGGGCTATTTCTGAGCGCATTGAAGCTTATGGTGACAAAGGAAATATCCTCATATAAAAACTAGAAAGAAGCATATTGAGAAACTGCTTTATGATGTGTTAATTGATCTCACAGAGTTAACATGATTCTTTTCATGGAACAGTTTGGTAGCACTTTTTATGGGGTATCTGAGAACGGATAGTTTTGATCACCTTGAAGCCTGTGGTGACAAAGGAAATATGCTCAGAAAAAACCTAGATAGAAGCTTTCTGAGAAAGGTTTTAGTGATGTGTGAGTTCAACTCAGAGTTACACCTTTGTTTTCATGGAGGA
>NW_012108475.1:88133-91208 GCF_000951045.1 Mandrillus leucophaeus | reverse complement strand
GGAAGAAATGTTTTTGATAAACTATTTTCTGATGTGTGCATTCATCTCATAGAGATAAACCATTTTTTTGATTGACCAGTTTGGCATCACTGCTTTTGTGGTGTCTGAGAAGGGATATTTGGGAATGCATTGAGGTTGATGGTGGAAAAGGAAATATACTGCACAGATGAAAGGTAGAAAGGAGGCTTCTGAGAAATTCTTTGGGATGAGTGAATTCATCTCCCAGAGGTAAACAATATTTTTCAGTGAGCAGTTTGTTAACCCTGTTTTTGTGGAATCTACAAAGGGATATTCGAAGCACAGAGAAGCCTATGGTGAAAAAGGATATATCCTCAGATAAAAACTAGAAAGAAGCTTTCTGAGAGACTGTTTTGTGATGGATGAATTCATCACTCAGGGTTAAATCTTTCTTTTCATTGAGCAGTTTGGTAACACTGTTTTTGTGGAATCAGTAATGGGATATTTGGGAGCACATAGAGTCCTAGGGTGAAAGAAGAAAATTCTCCAGGTAAAAACTGGAGAGATGCTTTCAGAGAAAATCCTTTGTTATTCGTGCATTCATCTCATACAACTAAACGTTTCTGTTGAGGGAGCACTTTGGCATTACTGTTTTTGTGGTGTCTGAGAAGTGATTTGGGAGCATATTGAAGCATATGGTTTAAAAAGAAATATCCATATATAAAAATTAGAAAGAAGCTTTCTGAGAAACTCCTTTGTGATGTGTGAATTCATCTCAGTGAGTTACACTCTCCCTTTCATTGAGTAGTTTACTAACACTGTTTTCTTGGAATCTGCAATGGGATATTTCAGAGAGCATTGTAGCTTGTGGTGACAAAGGAAATATCCTCATTAAAAAAACTAGAAGGAAGCATTCTGAGAAACCGCTTTGTGATGTGCTAATTCATCTCACAGAGTTCATGATTCTTTTCATGGAACAGTTTGGTAGCACTGTTTTTGTGGAACCTGAGCAGGGATATTTTTAGTCGCATTGAAGTCTATGGTGACTAAGGAAATATCTTCAGGTAATTACTAGAAATAATCTTTCTGATAAACTTGATTCTGATGTGTGAATTCACCACACGAAGATACAACTTACTTTCCATGGAGCAGTTTCCAGCAGTGTTTTTGGGGAATTTGAGAAAGGATATTTTGAATTTCATTGAAGCATGTGGTGACAAAGGAAATATCTTCAGATAATAACTAGAAAGAAGCTTTCTGAGAAACTGCTTTGTGATGTGTGAATATATCTCACAGAGTTACACTGTTATTTCCATAAAGCAGTTTGCTAACACTGTTTTCGTGGAAAATGCAAGAGGATGTTTGTGAGTGCATTGAAGCCAATGTGATAGAGGAAATATCAACAGATAAAAAGCAAAAAGACGCTTTATGAGAAACTTCTTCGTGATGTGTGAATACATCTCACAGAATTACAATGTTATTTTCATTGAGCAGTCTGCTAACACTGTTTTCCTGGAATCCGTAAAGAGATATTTCACAGTGCATTGAAGATTACGGTGACAAAGGAAATATCTTCAGAGAAAAACTAGAAGGAAGGTTTCTGAGAAACTGCCTTCTGATGTGTGAATTCATTTCACAGAGTTACAAGTTTATTTCCATGGAGCACTTTGATAACACTATTTTCGTGAAATCTGCAAAGGGATATTTGGGTACTCATTGAGGCCTATGGTGAAAAGGAAATGTGCTCAGATAAACACTAGAAAGAATCTTTCTGAGCGACTGCTTTGTGATGTGTGAATTCATCTCTCAGAGTTACACGGTCCTTTTCATTGAGCAGTTTACTACCACTGTTTTCTTGGAATCTGCAATGGGATATTTTGGAGTGCATTGAAGCTTATTTTGACAGAGGGAATATCTTCAGACAAAAACTAGAAAGAGTTTCTGGGAAACATCATTGTGATGTGTGAGTTCATCTCACAGAGTTACACCACAGTTTTTATGTAGAAGTTTGATAGCACTGTTTTTGGGGAATCTGAGCAGGGATATTTTGAATCACCTTGAAGCCTATGTTGACAAAGCAAATATCTTCAGAAAAAAGTTGAAAGAGGCTTTCTAAGAAACCTGTTTGTGAAGTGTGAATTCACCTCACCGAGGTACACCATTCTTTTCATGTAGCAGTTTGCTAACACAGTTTTCGTGAAATCTGCAAAGGGATATTTGGGAGCACATTGAGGACTATAGTAAAAAAGGAAATATCCTCCGATGAAAACTAGAAAGAAATTATCTGAGAAACTGCTTTGTGATGTGTGAATTCATCTCACAGACTTACACCGTACTTTTCATTGGGCAGTCTGATAACACTGGTTTCATGTAATCTGTAATAGGATACCTGGGAGTGCATTGAAGTCTATGGTGACAAAGGAAATATCCTCAGAGAAAAACCGAAAAGAAGCTTTCTGAGAATCTGCTTTGTGATGTGTAAATTTATTTCACAGAGTTACAACATTCATTTCTTTGAACAGAATGCTAACACTCTTTTCGTGGAATCTGCAATAGGATATTTTGGAGCGCATTGAAGCCTATGGTGAAAAATGAAATATCTTCAAATAATAACTAGAAAATAGCTTTCTGAGAAACTGCTTAGTGATGTTTGAATTCATCTCAAAGAGTTACACTGTAATTGTGATTGAGCAGTTTGCTACCACTGTATTCTTGGAATCTGCAATGGGATATTTCAGAGTGCATTGAAGCTTATTTTGACAAAAGAAATGTCCTCAGATAAAAACTAGAAAGAAGCTTTCCAAGCAACCACTTTGTGATGCGTGAGTTCATGTCGCAGACTTACACCACTGTTTTCATGGAGCAGTTTGGTAGCACTGTTTTTGGGGAATCTGAGAAGGGATATTTTGAATTACCTTGAAGCCTAAAGTGACAAAGAAAATATCTTCAGATAAAAATTAGAAAGAAGCTTTCTAAGAAACTTCTTTGTGATGTGTGAATTCATATCACAGAGGTACACGTTTCTCTTCATGTAGCAGTTTGCTAACACTGTTTTCATGGAACCTGCAAAGGGATATTTGGGAGTGCATTGAGGACTACAGAGAAAAATGAAATAAC
>NW_012108475.1:73889-76743 GCF_000951045.1 Mandrillus leucophaeus | reverse complement strand
AACACTGTTCTTTTCATTGAGAAGTTTGCTAACACTTTTTTTCGTTTAATCTGCAATGGGGTATTCTGGAGCGCATTGAGGAATATGGTGAAAAAGGAAATATCCTCAGATAAAAACTAGAAAGAAGCTTTCAGAGAAACTTCTTTGTGATGTGTGCATTCATCTCATAGAGCTAAACGTTTCTGTTGAGGGAAAACTTTGGCATCACTGTATTTGTGGTGTCTAAGAAGGGATATCTGAGAGTGCATTGAAGCCTATGGTGGCAAAGGAAATATCCTCAGAGAACAACCAACAAGAAGCTTTCTGAGAAACCGCTTTACGATGTTGAGTTCATCTCACAGATTCACATCTTGCTTTCCAGGGAACAGTTTGCTAACACTATTTTCATGGAATCTGCAAAGGAATATTCATAAGTACTTTGAGGCATATGGTGTAAAAGGAAATATCCTCAGACAAAAACTAGAAAGACGCTTCCTGACAAACTGCTTTGTGATTTGTGAATATATCTCACAGAGTTACAGGATTCTTTTCATGGAGCAGTTTGGTAGCACTCTTTTTGGAGAATCAGAGTGGGATAATTTGCATCGTATTGAAGACTAGGGTGACATAGGATATCCTCACATAAAATCTAAAAAGAAACTTTCTGAGAAGCTTCCTTGTGCTTTGTGAATTCATCTCACAGAATTACAAGGTTCTTTTCATTGAGAAGTTTGCTAACACTTTTTTCATGGAATCTGCAATGGGAAATTATGGAACATATTGAGACATATGGTGAAAAAGGAAATATCCTCAGATAAAAACTAGAAAGAAGCTTTCTGAGAAACTCCTTTCTGATTTGTCAATTCATCTCACAGAGATACACCATTCTTTTCATGGAACAGTTTGGTAGCACTGATTTTGGGGTATTTGAGAATGGATATTTTGGATTGCTTTGAAGCCTATGGTGACAAAGGAAATATCTTCTGAAGAATACAAGAAAGAAGTTTTCTGAGAAATTTCCTTGTGATGTGTGAATTCATCTCAGAGTTCCACCTTTCTTTTCATGGAGCAATTTGCTTACACTGTTTTCGTGGTTTCTGCAAAGTGATGTATGCGAGTGCATTGAGGCCTATGGTGTGAAAGGAAATATCCTCAGATAAAAACTGGAAAGAAGCTTTCTGAGAAACTAACTTCAGATGGGTGAATTCATCTTACAGAGATACACTCTTGTTTTCATTGCGCAATTTGATAACACTGTTTTCGTGGAATCTGAAATAGGATATTTGGGAGTGCATTGAAGCATATGGTGACAAAGTAAATATCCTCAGAGAAAAACCACAAAGAAGCTTTCTGAGAAACTGCTTTGTGATGTGTGAATTCATCTCACAGATTTACAGCTTTCTTTTCATGGAGGAGATTGCTAACACTGCTTTCCTGGAATCTGCAAAGGGATATTCACGAGCCCATTGAGGCCTATGGTGACAAAGGAACTATCCTCATATGAAAGCCAAAAAGAAGCTTTCTGTGGAACGGCTTTGTGATGTGTGAATTCACCTTATAGAGTTACACCGTTCTTTTCATTGAGAAGTCTGCTAAAAGTTTTTTCAATTATTCTGCAAAGGGGTATTCGACAGCACCTTGAAGAATATGTTGAAAATGCTAATATCTTCAGATAAAACTAGAAAGAAGGTTTGTAAGAAACAGCATTGTGATATGTGAATTCATCTGACAGAGTTACACGTTTCTTTTCATGGAGCAGTTTGCTAACACTCTTTCCATGGAATCTGCAAAGAGATATTTGGGAGCACATTGAAGCCTATAGTGAATAAGGAAATATCCTCAGATAAAAAGTAGAAAAAATCTTTCTGAGAAACTGCACTGTGATGTGTGAATTCATCTCACAGAGTTTCGCCATTCTATTCATTGAGTAGGGTGTGAACACTGTTTTTGTAGAATCTGCAATAGGATATTTGGGATAAAAAGCAATAGGATAAAAAGCAAAAGGAAGCTTTCTGAGAAACTACCTTGCGATGTGTGAATTCATCTCACACAGTTACACTGTTGTTTTCCTTGAGAAGTTTGCTAAAACTGTTTTTTGGGATCTGCAATGGATCCCAAAAATATGGAGGATATTTCAGAGTGCATTGATGCTTATGGTGAGAAAGGAAATATCCTCATGTAAAAGCTAGAAAGAAGGTTTCTGAGAAACTGCTTTGTGATTTTTGAATTTCTGTCACAGAATTACACGATTCTCTTCATGGAACAGTTTCATAGCACTGCTTTTGGGGAATCAGAGAGGGATATTTGGGATCACATTGAAGCCTATGGTGCCAAATTAAATACCTGAGATAAAAACTAGAAAGAAGCTCTATGATAAACTGCTTTATGATGTGTGAATTCGTCTCACAGAGTTACACTGTTGTTTTCATTGACCAGTTTGCTAACACTATTATCTTGGAAAATGCAATGGAATAGTTCACAGTGCATTGATGCTTATGGTGAAAAAGGAAAAATACAAGTATAAAAATTAGAAAGAAGCTTTCTGAGAAACTGATTTGTGATGTGTTAATTCATCTCACAGAGTTACACGATTCTTTTCATGGATCAGTTTGGTAGAACTGTCCTTGGGGAATGTGAGAAGGCATATTTTGGATCGCTTTGAAGGCTATCGTGTCAAAGGAAATATCCTCAGATAAAAACTAGAAAGAAGCTTTCTGAGAAAGAGAAACACCTTTCTTTTCATGGAGCCATTTGATAAAGCTGTTTACGTGGAATCTGCAAAAGGATATTTGGGAGTACATTGAGGCCTATGTGAAAAAAGAAATATCCTCAGATAAAAACTGGAAAGAATCTTTCTGAGAAACTGCTCTGTGAT
>NW_012108475.1:70632-73839 GCF_000951045.1 Mandrillus leucophaeus | reverse complement strand
GATCACATTGAAGCCTATGGTGCCAAATTAAATACCTGAGATAAAAACTAGAAAGAAGCTCTATGATAAACTGCTTTATGATGTGTGAATTCGTCTCACAGAGTTACACTGTTGTTTTCATTGACCAGTTTGCTAACACTATTATCTTGGAAAATGCAATGGAATAGTTCACAGTGCATTGATGCTTATGGTGAAAAAGGAAAAATACAAGTATAAAAATTAGAAAGAAGCTTTCTGAGAAACTGATTTGTGATGTGTTAATTCATCTCACAGAGTTACACGATTCTTTTCATGGATCAGTTTGGTAGAACTGTCCTTGGGGAATGTGAGAAGGCATATTTTGGATCGCTTTGAAGGCTATCGTGTCAAAGGAAATATCCTCAGATAAAAACTAGAAAGAAGCTTTCTGAGAAAGAGAAACACCTTTCTTTTCATGGAGCCATTTGATAAAGCTGTTTACGTGGAATCTGCAAAAGGATATTTGGGAGTACATTGAGGCCTATGTGAAAAAAGAAATATCCTCAGATAAAAACTGGAAAGAATCTTTCTGAGAAACTGCTCTGTGATGTGTGAATTCATCATACAGAGTTACCCGTATGTTTTATTGAGTACTTTGATACACTGTTTTCGTGGAATCTGCAAAAGAATCTTTCAGAGTGCATTGAAGCCAATGGTGACAAAGGAAATATCCTCAGTTATAAACTAGAAAGAAACTTTCTGAGAAACTGCTTTGTGATGTTTTAAATCATCCCACAGATTTACTTGATTGTTTTCTTGGAGTAGTTTGCTAACACTGTTTTTGTGAAATCTAAAATAGGATATTTGGGAGCACGTTAAAGCCTATATTGACAAAGGAAATATCCTTGGGCAAAAACCAAAAAGAAGCTTTCTGAGAAACAGCTTTGTGTTGTGTGAATTTACCTCACAGATTTACACCTTTCTTTTCATGGAATACTTTGCTAACCCTATGTTCATGGAATCTACAAAGGGATATTCGGGAGCGCATTGAGGTCAAGGGTGAAAAAGGAAATATCTTCAGATAAAAACTAGAAAAAAGCTTTCTGAGAAACTGCTTTGTGATTTGTGAATTCATCTCACAGAGTTACTTGATTCTTTTCATGGAGCTGTATTTTAGCACTGATTTGGGGAATTTGAGAAGGGATATTTTGGATTGCATTGAAGTCTGTGATGACAAAGGAAACATCCTCAGATTAAAACTAGAAAGAAGCTTTCTGAGAAACTGCTTTATGATTTGTGAATTTATCTCACAGAGTTACACGATTCTTTTCATAGAGCAGTTAGGTTACCCTGTTTTTGGGGAACCCGAGAAGGGATATTTTGGATCACATTGAAGCTTACGGTGACAAAGAAATATTAAACAGATAAAAACTAGAAAGAAGCTTTCTCAGAAACTTCTTGGTGATGTGTGTATTCGTCTCACAGAGTAACACCTTTCTTTTCATGAAACAGTTTGCTAACAATGTTTGTGTGCTGTCTACAAAGTGATATTTGGGAGCGAGTTGAGACCTATGGTGAAAAAGGATATATCTTCAGATAAAAACTAGAAAGAAGCTTTCTGAGAAAATGCTTTGTGATGTGGGAATTAATCTCACATAATTACACCACTAATTTCGTGGAGAAGTTTGCGAACACTGTTTTCTAGGAATCTGCAACAAGATATTTTGGAGTGCATTGAAGCCTATGGTGACATACAAAATATCCTCAGACAAAAACCCAAAAGAAACTCTCTCTGAAACTGCTTTGTAACATGTGAATTCATCTCCCAGAGTTACATCTTTCTTTTCATGGAGCAGTTTGCTGATACCATTTTCGTGGAATCTGCAAAGGGACTTTTGGGAGCGCATTGAGGCTTATAGTGAAAAAGGAAATATCAACAGATAAAAACCAGAAAGAAGGTTTCTGAGAAACTGCTTTGTGATGTGTGAATTCATCTTATAGTGTTACACTGTACTTTTCATTGAGCAGTTTGCAAACACTGTTCTCTTGGATTCTGCAATGGGATATGTTGGAGCACTTTGAAGCTTATAGTGACAAAGGAAATATCCTCATATAAAAATTAGAAAGAAGCTTTCTGAGAAACTGCTTTGTGATGTGTCAATTCACCTCACAGTGTTACACTATTCTTTTCATGGAACAGTTTGGTAACTGTTTTTGGGGACTATGAGGAGGGATACAGTTGATCACATTGAAGCTTTTGGTGACGAAGGAAATGTCCTCAGATGAAAACTAGATATAAGCTTTCTGAGAAAGTTCTTTGTAATGTTTGACTTCATCTGACCATTTTACATATTTCTCTTCATAGAGCAGTTTGCTAACACTGTTTTTGTGGAATCTGCAAAGGGATATTTAGGAGCACATTGAGACCTACAGTGAAAAAAGAAATATCCTCAGATAAAAACTAGAAGAAAGCTTCCTGAGAAACTGCTTTGTGATTTGTGAATTCATCTCACAGAGTTACACCTTTTCTTTTCATGGAGCTGTTTGGTAGCTCTGCTTTTGGGGAGTCTGAGAATTAATATTTTGGATGACATTGAAGTCTATATTGACAAAGGAAATATTATCACATAAAAACTAGAAAGAAGCTTTCTGAGAAACTTCTTCATGATGTGTAAATTCATCTCAAAGAGTTATAGCTTTCTTGTCATGGAGCAGTTTTCTAACACTATTTTCATGGAATCTGCAAAGGGATATTTGGGAGAGCATTGAAGCCTATAGTGACAAAGGAAATATCCTCAGATAAAAACCAAAAAGAAGCTTTCTGTGAAACTGCTTTGTGATGTGTGAATTCATCTCATAGAGTTAAACATTTCTGCTTAGGGAGCACTTTGGCATCACTGTTTTTGTGGTGTCTGAGAAGGGATATTTGGGAGCACCTTGAAACCTATGGTGGAAAAGGAAATATCCTCAGATTAAAACTGGAAAGAAGCTATCTGAGAAAACGCTATTTCATGCGTTAATTCATCACATAGAGTTACACCTTTCTTTTCATGGAGGAGTTTGCTAACACTGTTTTCGTGGAATCTACAAAGGGATATTTGGGAGTGCTTTGAGGCCTACAGTGAAAAAAGAAATATCCTCTGATAAAAACTAGAAAGAAGACCTCTGAGAAACTGCTTTGTGATGTGTGAATTCATCTCACAGTGTTACACTGTTGTTTTCATACAGCAGTTTGCTAACAGTGTTTTC
>NW_012108475.1:62618-68222 GCF_000951045.1 Mandrillus leucophaeus | reverse complement strand
AAAGTTCTTTGTAATGTTTGACTTCATCTGACCATTTTACATATTTCTCTTCATAGAGCAGTTTGCTAACACTGTTTTTGTGGAATCTGCAAAGGGATATTTAGGAGCACATTGAGACCTACAGTGAAAAAAGAAATATCCTCAGATAAAAACTAGAAGAAAGCTTCCTGAGAAACTGCTTTGTGATTTGTGAATTCATCTCACAGAGTTACACCTTTTCTTTTCATGGAGCTGTTTGGTAGCTCTGCTTTTGGGGAGTCTGAGAATTAATATTTTGGATGACATTGAAGTCTATATTGACAAAGGAAATATTATCACATAAAAACTAGAAAGAAGCTTTCTGAGAAACTTCTTCATGATGTGTAAATTCATCTCAAAGAGTTATAGCTTTCTTGTCATGGAGCAGTTTTCTAACACTATTTTCATGGAATCTGCAAAGGGATATTTGGGAGAGCATTGAAGCCTATAGTGACAAAGGAAATATCCTCAGATAAAAACCAAAAAGAAGCTTTCTGTGAAACTGCTTTGTGATGTGTGAATTCATCTCATAGAGTTAAACATTTCTGCTTAGGGAGCACTTTGGCATCACTGTTTTTGTGGTGTCTGAGAAGGGATATTTGGGAGCACCTTGAAACCTATGGTGGAAAAGGAAATATCCTCAGATTAAAACTGGAAAGAAGCTATCTGAGAAAACGCTATTTCATGCGTTAATTCATCACATAGAGTTACACCTTTCTTTTCATGGAGGAGTTTGCTAACACTGTTTTCGTGGAATCTACAAAGGGATATTTGGGAGTGCTTTGAGGCCTACAGTGAAAAAAGAAATATCCTCTGATAAAAACTAGAAAGAAGACCTCTGAGAAACTGCTTTGTGATGTGTGAATTCATCTCACAGTGTTACACTGTTGTTTTCATACAGCAGTTTGCTAACAGTGTTTTCGTGGAATCTGCCAAGGGATATGTGGAAGCACTTTGAGGCCGACAGTGTAAAAGGGAATATCCTCAGATAAAAAATAGAAAGAACCTTTCTGAGAATCTGTTTTGTGATGTGTAAGTTCATGTTACAGAGTTACACCGTTCTTTTCATACAGAAGTCTGCTAAAACTGTTTTCGTGGAAACTGCAATAGGATGTTTGGGAGCTTATGGAAGCCTATGGTGACAAAGGAAATATCTTCAGATAAAAAACAAAAAGAAGCCTTCTGAGAAACTGCTTTGTGATGTGTGAATACATCTCACAGGGTCACAGTGTTCTCTTCATTGAGCAGTCTGCTAACCCTGTTTTCTTGGAATCTGCTAGGGGATATTTCGGAGCACATTGAAGCCTATGGTTGACAAGGAAATATACTCGAATAAAAACTGGAAAGAGGCCTTCTGAGAAACTTATTTGTGATGTGTGAGTTCATCTCACATTATTTCACCTTTCTCTTCATGAAGAAGTTTGCTAACACTGTTTTCATGGAATCTGTAAAGGGATGTTTGGGAGCGCATGGAGGCCTAAGGGGACTAAAGAAATATCCTCAGATAAAAAATAGAAGGAAGCTTTCTGAGAAACTGCATTGTGATGTGTGAATGCATCTCACAGAGTTACACTGTTCTTTTCATTGAGCAGTTTTTTACACTATTTTCTTGGTATCTGCAATGGGATATTTCTTAGTGCAATGAAGCTTATGGTGACAAAGGAAATATCCTCAGATAAAAACTAGAAAGAATCTTTCTGAGAAACTTCTTTGTAATGTGTGAATTCATCTCACAGAGTTATACCTTTCTCTTCATGAAGTCGTTTGCTAACACTGTTTTCGTGGAATCTGCAAAGGGACATTTGTTAGCGCATTGAGGCCTCTGGTGAAAAAGGAAATATCCTCAGTTAAAAACTAGACAGAAAGGTTTCTGCAAAACTGCTTTGTGATGTGTAAGTTCACCTCACAGAGTTACACTGTTCTTTTCATTGATCAGTTTGCTAACACTGTTTTCTTGGAATCTGCAATGGGATATTTCTTAGCGCAATGATCCTTATGGTGTCAAAGGAAATATCCTCAGATAAAAACTAGAAAGAAGCTTTCAGAGAAACTGATGTGTGACGGGTTAATTCTTCTCATAGAGTTACCCCATTCTTTTCATTGAGCAGTCTGCTAACACTGTTTCGTGCAATCTCTTTTAGGATATTTGGGAGTGTATTGAAGCTTATGGGGACAAACGAAATATCCTCAGATAAAAACCAAACAGAAACCTTCTGAGTAACTGCTTTGTGATGTGTGAATACATCTCACAGCATCACAGTGTTCATTTTATTGAGCAATCTGCTAACACTGTTTTCTTGTAATCTGCAAAGGGATAATTCAGAGGGCATTGAAGCTTATGGTGACAAAAGAAATATCCTCAGAGACAAACAAGAAAGAAAGTTTCTGAGAAACTACTATCTGATGTGCAAATTCATCTCACAGAGTTACACTTTCCTTTCATGGAGCAATTTGTTACCTTTGTTTTGGGGGAATTTGAGAAGGGATATTTTGATTGGACTGAAGCCTATGCTGACAAAGGAAATATCCTCAAATAAACACTATAAAGGAGCCTTCTGAGAAACTTCTTTGTGATGTGTGAATTCATTTCACAGAGTTACACATTTCTCTTCATGAAGTAGTTTGCTAACACTGTTTTTGTAAAGTCTGCAAAGTGATATTTGGGAACACATTGAGGCGTATGGTGAAAAAGGAAATATCCTCAGAGAAAAGCTAGAAAGAAACTTTCTGAGAAACTGCATTGTGATGTGTGAATGCATCTTACAGAGTTACACTGTTCTTTTCATTGATCAGTTTGCTAACACTGTTTTCTTGGAATCTGCAATGGGATAGTTCTTAGCACAATGAAGCTTATGGTGACAGGGGAAATATCCTCAGATAAAAACAAAAAAGAAGCTTTCTGAGAAACTGCTCCTGATGGGTTAATTTATCTCACAGAGTTACACCGTTCTTTTCAATGAGCAGTCTGATAACACTGTTTTCATGGAATCTGTGTTAGGATATTTGGGAGCACATTGAAGCCTATGGTGACAAGGGAAATATCCTCAGATAAAAACTGGAAAGAAGTTTTCTGAGAAAGTTCTTTGTGATCTGTGAATTCATCTCACAGTATTACACCTTTCTTTTCATGGAACAGTTTGCTAACACTGTTTTCGTGGAATCTGCAAAGGGATATTTGGGAGCGCTTTGAGGCCTATGGTAAAAAACGAAATATCCTCAGATAAAAACTAAAAGGAAGCCTTCTGAGAAAACTCTTTGTGATGTGTGAATTCATCTCACAGATTTACACCGTTGTTTTCATACAGCAGTTTGCTAACACTGTCTTCGTGGAAAATGCAATAAGATGTCTGCGAGTGCATTGAACCCCATGGTGACAAAGGAGATATCCTCAGATAATAACCAGAAAGAAGCTTTCTGAGAAACTGTTTTGTGATGTGGGAATATATCTCACAGAGTTACAGAGTTCTTTTCATTGAACAGTCTGCTAACAGTGTTTTCTTGATATCCGTAAAAAGATATTTCGCAGCACTTTGAAGCTTATGGTGACAATGGAAATATTCTCAGAGAAAAACAAGAAAGGAGGCTTCTGAGAATCTTCTTTCTGAAGTGTGAATTCATCTCACTGAGTTACACTAGTCTTTCATGGAGGAGTTTGCTTGCACTGTTCTGTGGAATCTCAGGAGTGATATTTTGGATAGCATAGAATTCTATGGTGAGAAATGAAATATCCTCAGATAAAACTGGAGAGAAGCCTTCTCAGAAACTGCTTTGTGGTATGTGAATTTGCCTCAGAGAGGTACACCATTACTTTCATTGAGAAGTTTTCTAACACTCTTTTTGCAGTATCTGCAATGAGATATTCGGGAACGCATTGAGGTCCATGTTTACAAAGGAAATATCCTCTGGTAAAAAGAAGAAAGAAGCTTTATGAGAAATGGCTTTGTGATTTGTGAATTCATTACACAGAGTTACACTATTCTTTCAAGCAGCAGTTTACTAGAACTGTATTTGTTCAATCTGAGAAGGGATAGTTTGGATCGCTTTGAAGCCTATGGTAACAAAGGAAATATCTTCAGTAAAAACTAGAAACAGGTTCTTGAGAAACTGCTTTGTGATGAGTGTATTCATCTCACAGAGATACAGTTTTTGTTACATTGAGCAGTTTACTAATGCTGTTTTCATGGAACCTGCCATTGTATATTCCAGGGGCATTGAGTCCTATGTTGAAAAATAAAATATCCTTAGATAAAAACTGGAGAGAAGCCTTCTGAGAAACTGCTTTGTGATGTGTGAATTTATTTCATGGAGCTACACCACTCTATTCCTTGAGAAGTTTCCTAACAATATTTTCGCGGAATCTGCAATGAGATATATGGGAACACATTGAGGACTGAAATATCCTCAGATAAAAACAAGAAAGAAGACTTCTGAGAAACTGCTTTGTGATGTGTGAATTCATCTCGCAGAGTTACACTGCCCTTTCTTGGAGTCACTTGCTAGCACTGTTTTGTGGATTCAGAGAAGGGATATTTTTGATCGCTTTGAAGCCTATGGTGACAAAGGAAATATCCTCATATAAAATTCAGAAGGAAGCTTTCTGAGAAACTGCTTTGTGATGTGTGAATTCATCTCACAGTGTTACACAACTCTTTCATGGATCCGTTTGCCAGTACTGTTTTAGTGGAATATGAGAAGGGATATTTTGGATCACTTTGAAGCCTATGGTGACAAAGGAAATATCCTCAGATAAAAACCAGAAAGAAGCTTTCTGAGAGACTGCTTTGTGATTCCTGAATTCATCTGAGATTTACATCACTCTTTCTTGGAGCCGTTGGCTAGAACTGGTTTTGTGGAATCTGACAAGTGGTATTTTGGATCAGTTGACGCCTGTGGTAACAAAGTAAATATCCTCAGATAAAACTAGAAAGAAGCTTTCTGAGAAATTGCTTTGTGTGCTGTGAATTCATCTCACAGTGTTACACCACTCTTTCATGAAGGAGTTTGCTATCACTGTTTTTGTGGAATCTCAGATGTGATATTTTGGATAGCATCGAATCCAATGGTGAAAAATGAAATATCCTCAGACATAAACTGGAGAGAAGCCTTCTCAGAAACTGCTTTGTGGTGTGTGAATTTATCTCACAGAGTTACATCATTGATTTCATTGAGAAGTTTGCTAACACTGTTTTCGCAGTATCTGCAATGAGACACATGCGGGGGTGCATTGAGGCCTGAAATATCCTCAGATAAAGGCAAGAAAGAAGGCTCTGAGAAACTGCTTTGTGATGTGTGAATTCATCTCACAGTGTTACACAACTCTTTCTTGGAGCCGTTTGCTAGCACTGCTTTTGTGGAATCTCAGAAGAGATATTTTTGATCGCTTTGAAGCCTATGGTAACAAACGAAATATCCTCAGATAAAAACCATAAAGAAGCTTTCTGAGAAACTGCATTGTGACGTGTGAATTCATCTCACAGAAATTCACCACCCTTACGTGGAGCTATTGGCTAACACTGTTTTTGTGGAATCTGAGAAATGATATTTTTGATCACTTTGAAGCCTATGGTGACAAAGGAAATATCCTCA
>NW_012108475.1:53305-61363 GCF_000951045.1 Mandrillus leucophaeus | reverse complement strand
TTCATCTCACAGAGTTACACCATTCTTTTCATGGAGCAGTTTGTTAGTACTGTTTTTGGGGAATTTGAGAACGAATTTTTGGATCACATTGAAGCCTATGGTGACAAAGGAAATATCGTCTGAAAAAAATAAGAAAGAAGCTTTGTGAGAAATTTCTTTGTGATGTGTGAACTCATCTCACAGAGTTCCACCTTTCTTTTTCTGGAGCAGTTTGCAAGCAATGTTTTTGGGGAATCTGCAAAGTGATGTACAGGAACGCATTACGGCCTATGGTGTGAAAGGAAGTATCTTCAGATAAAACCTGGAAAGAAGTTTTCTGAGAAACTAATTTCGAATGAGTGAAATCATCTCACAGAGATACACTCTTGTTTTCATTGAGCAGTTTGATAACACTGCTTTCGTGGAATCTGAAGTAGGATATTTTGGAGCACACTGAAGCCTATGGTAACAACGTAAATATCCTCAGAGAAAAACCAAAAAGAATCTTTCTGATAAACTGCTTTGTGATACGTGAATTCGTCTCACAGATTTACACCTCTCTTTTCATGAAGGAGTTTGCTCACACTGTTTTCCTGGAATCTGCAAAAGGATATTCACGAGCCCATTGAGGCCTATGGTGGTAAAGGAAATATCCTCAGACAAAAACTAGAAAGAACTTTTCTGAGACACTGTTTTGTAATGTGTGAAATCATCTCTCAGAGTTACACCATTCCTTTCAATGAGCAGTTTGATAACACTGTTTTCTAGGAATCTGCAGTAGGATATTGGGGAGCGCATTGAAGCCTATGGTGACAAAGGAACTATCATCAGATAAAACCCAAAGAGAAGCTTTCTGTGAAATGGCTTTGTGATGTGTGAATTCACCTCATAGAGTTACACTGTTGTTTTCATTGAGAAGTTTGTTAACAATTTTTTCAATTATTCTGCAATGGGATATTCTAGAGCACCTTCAGGAATATGATGAAAATGCTAATATCCTCAGATAAAACTAGAAAGAAGGTTTGTGAGAAACAGCATTGTAATATGTGAATTCATTTTACAGAGTTACACCTTTCCTTTCATGAAGCAGTTTGCTAGCACTCTTTCATGGGATCTGCAAAGGGCTATTTGGGAGTGTACTGAAACCTATAGTGAAAAAGGAAATATCCTCAGACAAAAAGAAGAAAAAATCTTTCTGAAAAACTGCCTTGTTATGTGTGAATTCATCTCACAGAGTTCCACTGTTCTTTCATTGAGCATTTGTGAATAATGTTTTCGTGGAATCTGCAATAGGATATTTGGGAGCACATTGAAACCTATGGTGACAAGGGAAATATCCTCAGATAAAAACTAGAAAGAAGCTTTCTGAGAAATTGCTTTGTGATTTGTGAATTCATCTCACAGTTACAGGTTTGTTTTCATGGAGCAGTTTGCTAGCACTGTTTTTATGGAATCTGCAATGGGATATTCGGAAGCTCCTAGCGGCCTATGGTGAAAAAGGAAATAACTTCAGATAAAAACCAGAGAGAGACATTTCCAGAAACGGTTTTGTGATGTGTGTAGTCATCTGAAAGAGTTTAACTTTTTATTTGAACGAAAACTTCGGCATCACTGTTTTTGTGGTATATGAGAGGAGATATTTGGGAGCACATTGAAGCCTATGGTTATAAAGGAAATACCTCAGATTTGAACTAGAAAGAAGCTTTCTGAGAAACTGCTTTGTGATGGGTGAATTCATCTCATAGAATTTCAATTTTGTTTTCATTGAGCAATTTGGTAACACTGAATTTGTGGAATCTGCAAAGGGATATTCGGGAGTGCATAGAGTTCAATGGCATAAAAGGAAATATCTTCAGGTAAAAACTGGAGAGAAGCATTTCAAGAAACTCCTTTGTGATGTGCGCATTCATCTCATGGAGCTAAATGTTTCCATTGAGGGAGTACTTTGGCATCACAGTTTTGGTGGTGTCTGAGAACGGATATTTGGGAGCACATTGAAGCCTATGGTGGAAAAGGAAATATCCTCAAAAACTAGAAAGAACCTTTCTGAGAAAGTACTTTGTGACGTGTAAATTCATCTCACAGACTTACACCTTTCTTTTCATGGAGCAGTTCTCTAACACTGTTTTCGTGGAATCTGCAAGGGACTTTTGGGGCAACATTGAAGCCTGTGGTGAAAAAGGAAATATCCTCAGATAAAAACCAGAAAGAAACTTTCTATGATACTGCTTTGTGATGTGTGAATTCATCTCACAGCATTACACTGTTCTTTTCATTTAGCAGTTTGCCAACACTCTTTTCTGGCAATCTGCAATGTGATATTTTGGAGCACATAGAAGCTTATGGTCACATATTAAATATCCTCATAGAAAAAGTAGAAAGATGCTTTCTGAGAAATGGCTTTGTGATGTGTTAATTCATCTTACAGAGTTACACGATTCTATTCATGGATCAGTTTAATAGCACTGTTCTGAGGAATCAGAGAAGGGATATTTTGGATTGCATTGAAGCCTATGATGACACAGGAAATATTCTCAGATAAAAACTAGAAGGAAACTTTCTGAAAATGTTTTTTGTGATGTGTGAATTCATCTCAGAGAGTTACACCATTCTTTTCATGGAGCTGATTCCTAACAATGTTTTCCTGTTATCTGCAATAGAATATTTGGGAGGGCATTGAGGCTTATAGTGAAAAAGGAAATATCTTCAGATAAAAACTAGAAAGAAACTTTCTGAGAAACTGAATTGTGATATGTGAATTCATCTCACAGAGTTACACTGTTCTTTTCATTGAGCTGTTTGATAACACTGTTTTTGAGGAATCTGCAATAGGATATTTGGGAGGGCATTGAAACCTACTATGAAAAAGGAAACATCCTCAGAGAAAAACCAAGAAGAAGCTTTCTATGAGACTTCTCTGTGATGTTTGAATTCATCTCACAGAGATACACTGTTCTTTTCATTTAGCAGTTTGGTAACACTGTTTTCCTGGACTCTGCAATGGGATATTTTAGAGCGCACAGAACCTTATTGTGACAAAGGAAATATCCTCATATACAAGTAGAAAGAAGCTTTCTGAGAAACTGCTTTGTGATGTGTTAATTTGTCTCACAGAGTTACACCTTTCCTTTCATGAAGCAGTTTGCTAGCACTCTTTCATGGGATCTGCAAAGGGCTATTTGGGAGTGTACTGAAACCTATAGTGAAAAAGGAAATATCCTCAGACAAAAAGAAGAAAAAATCTTTCTGAAAAACTGCCTTGTTATGTGTGAATTCATCTCACAGAGTTCCACTGTTCTTTCATTGAGCATTTGTGAATAATGTTTTCGTGGAATCTGCAATAGGATATTTGGGAGCACATTGAAACCTATGGTGACAAGGGAAATATCCTCAGATAAAAACTAGAAAGAAGCTTTCTGAGAAATTGCTTTGTGATTTGTGAATTCATCTCACAGTTACAGGTTTGTTTTCATGGAGCAGTTTGCTAGCACTGTTTTTATGGAATCTGCAATGGGATATTCGGAAGCTCCTAGCGGCCTATGGTGAAAAAGGAAATAACTTCAGATAAAAACCAGAGAGAGACATTTCCAGAAACGGTTTTGTGATGTGTGTAGTCATCTGAAAGAGTTTAACTTTTTATTTGAACGAAAACTTCGGCATCACTGTTTTTGTGGTATATGAGAGGAGATATTTGGGAGCACATTGAAGCCTATGGTTATAAAGGAAATACCTCAGATTTGAACTAGAAAGAAGCTTTCTGAGAAACTGCTTTGTGATGGGTGAATTCATCTCATAGAATTTCAATTTTGTTTTCATTGAGCAATTTGGTAACACTGAATTTGTGGAATCTGCAAAGGGATATTCGGGAGTGCATAGAGTTCAATGGCATAAAAGGAAATATCTTCAGGTAAAAACTGGAGAGAAGCATTTCAAGAAACTCCTTTGTGATGTGCGCATTCATCTCATGGAGCTAAATGTTTCCATTGAGGGAGTACTTTGGCATCACAGTTTTGGTGGTGTCTGAGAACGGATATTTGGGAGCACATTGAAGCCTATGGTGGAAAAGGAAATATCCTCAAAAACTAGAAAGAACCTTTCTGAGAAAGTACTTTGTGACGTGTAAATTCATCTCACAGACTTACACCTTTCTTTTCATGGAGCAGTTCTCTAACACTGTTTTCGTGGAATCTGCAAGGGACTTTTGGGGCAACATTGAAGCCTGTGGTGAAAAAGGAAATATCCTCAGATAAAAACCAGAAAGAAACTTTCTATGATACTGCTTTGTGATGTGTGAATTCATCTCACAGCATTACACTGTTCTTTTCATTTAGCAGTTTGCCAACACTCTTTTCTGGCAATCTGCAATGTGATATTTTGGAGCACATAGAAGCTTATGGTCACATATTAAATATCCTCATAGAAAAAGTAGAAAGATGCTTTCTGAGAAATGGCTTTGTGATGTGTTAATTCATCTTACAGAGTTACACGATTCTATTCATGGATCAGTTTAATAGCACTGTTCTGAGGAATCAGAGAAGGGATATTTTGGATTGCATTGAAGCCTATGATGACACAGGAAATATTCTCAGATAAAAACTAGAAGGAAACTTTCTGAAAATGTTTTTTGTGATGTGTGAATTCATCTCAGAGAGTTACACCATTCTTTTCATGGAGCTGATTCCTAACAATGTTTTCCTGTTATCTGCAATAGAATATTTGGGAGGGCATTGAGGCTTATAGTGAAAAAGGAAATATCTTCAGATAAAAACTAGAAAGAAACTTTCTGAGAAACTGAATTGTGATATGTGAATTCATCTCACAGAGTTACACTGTTCTTTTCATTGAGCTGTTTGATAACACTGTTTTCGAGGAATCTGCAATAGGATATTTGGGAGGGCATTGAAACCTACTATGAAAAAGGAAACATCCTCAGAGAAAAACCAAGAAGAAGCTTTCTATGAGACTTCTCTGTGATGTTTGAATTCATCTCACAGAGATACACTGTTCTTTTCATTTAGCAGTTTGGTAACACTGTTTTCCTGGACTCTGCAATGGGATATTTTAGAGCGCACAGAACCTTATTGTGACAAAGGAAATATCCTCATATACAAAGTAGAAAGAAGCTTTCTGAGAAACTGCTTTGTGATGTGTTAATTTGTCTCAAAGAGTTACACAATTCTTTTCATTTAGCAGTTTGGTTGCACTGTTTTTGGAGAATCTGAAAAGGGATAATTGGGATCGCATTGAAGCCTATGGAGACAAAGTAAATATCCTCAGATAAAAACTAGAAAGAAGCTTTCTGAGAAAGTCCTTTGTGATGTGTGAATTAACATAACAGACTTAAACCATACTTTACATTGAGCGGTTTGATAACCCTGGTTTCGTGGAATTTGCAATATGATATTTGGGAGTGCATTGAATCCTATGGTGACAAAGGAAATATCCTCAGATAATAAACCAAAACGAAGATTTCTGATAGATTGCTTTGGGATATGTGAATTGACCTCACAGAGTTACACTGTTCTTTTCAATGAGCAGTTTACTAACACTGTTTTCTTGGAATCTGCACTAGAATATTTGGGAGCTCATTGAAACGTATGGTGACAGAGAAATATCCTCAGATAAAAACCAAAAAGATGCTTTCTGAGAAACTTCTTTGTGATGTGTGAATTCACTTCACAGAGTTACATGGTTCTCTTCAACGAGCAGTTTGATAACTCTGTTTTCGTGGAATATGCAATAGGATATTTGTTAGTGCATTGAAGCCTATGGTGACAAATGAAATGTCCTCAGATAAAGACTAGAAGGAAGCTTTCTCAGAAATTGCTTTGTGATGTGTGAATTAATCTCACAGAGTGACACTCTTCCTCTCATTGAGCAGTTTGCTGAAACTGTTTTCTTGGAATCTGCAATGGGATATTTCAGAGTGCATTGAAGCTTATGGTCACAAAGGAAATATTCTCAGATAAAAACCAGAAAGAAGATTTCTGAGAAAGTTTTTGTGATATATGATTTCTTCTCACAGAGTTACACCTTTCTTTTCATGGAGTACTTTGCTAGCACTGTTTTCATGGAATCTGCAAAGGGATATATAGGAGTGCATTGAGGCCTATGGTGAAAAAGGAAATATCCTCCGATAAAAACTAGAAAGAAGCATTCTGAGAAACAGCGTTGCCATGTGTTAATTCATATCACAGAGTTACACCATTTTTTTCATGGAGCAATATGGTAGCAATGTATTTGGGGAATCTGAGAAGGGATATTTTGGATCGTGTTGAAGCCTACGGTGACAATGGAAATATCCTGAGATAAAAACGAAAAGGAAGCTATCCGTTAAACTAGCTGCTTTCTGATGTGTGAATGTATTACACAGGGTTACAAGGTTCTGTTCATTGAGCAGTTTGCTCACACTGTATTCTTGGGATCTGCAATGAGTTATTTCACAGCACTTTGAAGCTTGTGGTGACAAAGGAAATATCCTCAGACAAAAACTAGAAAGAAGCTTTCTGAGAAACTGCTTTGCGACTTGTGAATTCATCTCATAGAGTTACACTTTTCTTTTCATGGAGCAGTTTTGTAGCACTGTTTTTCGGGAATCTGAGAAGGGATATTTTGAGTTGCATTCAAGCCTATGGTGACAAAGGAAATATCCTCAGATAAGTAATAGAAAGAATCTTTCTATGAAACTGCTTTGTGATGTGTTAATTCTTCTTACAGAGTTACATGATTCTTTTCTTGGAGAAGTTTGGTAACAGTGTTTTTGTAGAATCTGCAAAGGGATATTTGGGAACGCATTTAAGGCTAATATGACAAAGGAAATATCCTGAGATAAAAACCAAATAGAAGCTTTTTGATAAGCTGCTTTGTGATATGTGAATTCTTCTCACAGAGTTACACTGTTCTTTTCATTGAGCAGTTTTCTCACACTGTATTCTTCGAATCTGCAATGGGATGTATCGGAGAACATTTACACTTATGGTGACAAAGGAAATATCCTCAGACAAAAACTTTAAAGAAACTCTCTGAGAAACGGCTTTGTGATTTGTGAATTCACTGCACAGAGTTACATGATTGTTTTCATCAAACAGTTTGGTAGAACTGTTTTTGGGGAATCTAAGAATTGATATTTTGAATTGCATTGAAGCTTAGGGTGACAAAGGAAATATCCTCAGATAATAACTAGAAAGAAACTTTCTGAGAAACTTCTTTGTGATGTATGAATTCTTCTCAGAGAGTTACACCTTTCTTTTCATGTAGCAGTTTGCTACCACTGTTTTCATGGAATCTTCAAAGGGATATGTGGGAGTGCTTTGAGGCCTATGGTCAAATAGGAAATATCCTCAGATAAAAACTAGAAAGAAGCTTTCTGAGAAACTGCTTTGTGATGTGTGAATTCATCTCTTTTTACACTGTTCTTTTCAATGAGCAGTTTGATAACACTGTATTCCTGGAATGTGCAATGGGGTATTCAAGAGTGCATTGAATCTTATGGTGACAAATGAAATATTCTCATGTAAAAACAAGAAAGAAGCTTTCTGAGAAACTGCTTTATGATGTCCTACTTCATCTCACAGAGTTACATGATTCTTTTAATGGATCATTTTGGTAGCACTGTTTTTGTGGAATCTGAGATGGGATATTTTGGATCACATTGAAGAATATGGTGACAAAGGAAATATCCTCAAATAAAAACTAGAAAGAAGCCTTCTGAGAAACTTCTTCATGATGCATGAATTCATCTAACAGAGGTATATTCTTTTTTTCACTGAACAGTTTGCTAACACTATTTTCTTGGAATCTGCAATGGTATAGTTCAGAGAGCATTGAAGCTCATGGTGAAAAAGGAAATATCCTCATATAAAAATTAGAAAGCTTTCTGAGAAAGTGTTTTGTGTTGTGTTAATTCATCTCACAGAGATACATGATTTTTTCATGGATCAGTTTGGTAGAACTGTTTTTGGGGAATCTGAGAAGGGATATTTTGAAATGCATTGAAGCCTATTGTGACAAAGGAAATATCCTCAGATAAAAACTAGGAAGAAACTTTCTGAGAAAGTTCTTTGTGACGTGTGAATTCAT
>NW_012108475.1:50975-53255 GCF_000951045.1 Mandrillus leucophaeus | reverse complement strand
TTTTTGTGGAATCTGAGATGGGATATTTTGGATCACATTGAAGAATATGGTGACAAAGGAAATATCCTCAAATAAAAACTAGAAAGAAGCCTTCTGAGAAACTTCTTCATGATGCATGAATTCATCTAACAGAGGTATATTCTTTTTTTCACTGAACAGTTTGCTAACACTATTTTCTTGGAATCTGCAATGGTATAGTTCAGAGAGCATTGAAGCTCATGGTGAAAAAGGAAATATCCTCATATAAAAATTAGAAAGCTTTCTGAGAAAGTGTTTTGTGTTGTGTTAATTCATCTCACAGAGATACATGATTTTTTCATGGATCAGTTTGGTAGAACTGTTTTTGGGGAATCTGAGAAGGGATATTTTGAAATGCATTGAAGCCTATTGTGACAAAGGAAATATCCTCAGATAAAAACTAGGAAGAAACTTTCTGAGAAAGTTCTTTGTGACGTGTGAATTCATTTCACAGAGTTACACGTTTCTTTTCATGGAGGAGTTTGATAATGCTGTTTTCGTGCAATCTGCAAAGGGATATTTGGGGGTGCAGTGAGGCCAACAGTGAAAAGGAAAATATCCTCAGAAAAAACTGGAAGGAATCTTACTGAGAAAATGCTCTGTGATGTGTGAATTCATCACACAGATTTACACCATTCATTTAATAGAGCAGTTTGGTGACACTGTTTTCATGGAATCTGCAATAGGATATTTGGGAGTGCTTTGAAGCCTTTGGGGAGAAAGGAAATATCCTCAGATAAAAACCAAAAAGAAGCTTTCTGTGAAACTTCTTTGTGATGTGTGAGTTCATCTTACAGAGTTACAACCTTCTTTTCATGGAGAAGTTTTCTACAACTTTTTTCGTGGAATCTGCAATGGGATATTCCAGAGCACATTGTGGAATATGGTGAAAAAGGAAATATTGTCAGATAAAAACTTGGAAGAACCTATCTGAGAAACAGTTTTGTGATGTGTGAATTCATGTCACAGAGTTACACCACTCTTTTCATAGAGCAGTTTTGTAGAACTCTTTTTGGGTATTCTGAGAAGGGATATTTTGTATATCATTGAAGCCTATGGTGACAAAGGAAATATCCTCAGATAAAAACTACAAAGAACCTTTCTGAGAAACTGTTTTGTGATGTATGAATTCATTGCACACATTTTCATGATTCTTTTATTGGGACAGTTTACTAACACTGTTTTAGTGGAATCTACAGTGGGATATATGGGAGTGCAGTGAGGCCTACATTGACAAAGGAAATAGACACAAACCAAAAATAAATTTCCTAAGAAAGTTCTTTGTGATATGTGAATTCACCTCACAGATTAACAGGTTTGTTTTCATGGAGCACTTTGATAACACTATTTTTGTGGAATCTACAAAGGGATATTCAGGAGCACAAAGAGGCCTGTGGTAAAAAAGGAAATATCCTCAGATGAAAACTATAAAGAAACTTTCTGAGAAACTGCTCTGCAATTTGTGAATTCATCTCATAGAGTTACTCAAGTCTTTTCATAGAGCAGTTAGGTAGCACTGTTTTTGTGGAATATGACAAGGGATACTTTGGATCGCATTGAAGCCTATGGTGACAAAGGAAATATCCTCGGATTAAAAACTAGAAGAAACTTTCTGAGAAACTGCTTCGTGATGTCTGAATTCATCTCACAGAGTTACACCTCTATTTTCTTACAACAGTTTGCTAACACTGTTTTCGTGGAATCTGAAATGGGATACCTTGGTGACCAAGGAAATATCCTCCGACACAAACCAAAAAGAAGCTTTCTGACAACTTGCTTTTGTGATGGGTGAATTCATCTCACAGAGTTACACTGTTCTTTTCATTCAGCAGTTTGCTAATACTGTTTTCTTGCAATCTGCATTGGAATATTTCAGAGCACATTGAAGCTTATGGTGACAAAGGAAATATCCTCACAGAATAACTAGAAAGAAGCTGTCTGAGAAATCACTTTGTGATGGGTTAATTTATCTCACAGAGTTACACAATTCTTTTTATAGAGCAGTTTTGTGGCACTGTTTCTGAGGAATCAGAGAAGGGATATTTTTTAATCGCAATGTAACCTATGATGACAAACAAATTATCTTCAGGTAAAAAATAGAAAGAAGGTATCTGAGAATCTGCTTTGGGATATGCAAATTCTCACAGAGTTACACTCTTCTTTTCATTGAGCAGTTTCAGAGTGCACTGAAGCTTATGGTTACACTCTTTTTTTCATTGAGCAATTTGCTAACACTATTTTCTTGGAATCTGCAATGGGATA
>NW_012108475.1:35990-49217 GCF_000951045.1 Mandrillus leucophaeus | reverse complement strand
CTTTGTGATGTGTAAATTCATCTCACAGAATTACACCACTAGTTTCATGGAGCAGTTTGCTGATACTGTTTACTTGGATTATGCAATAAGATATTGCAGAGTGCTTTGAAGCCTATGGTGACATACGAAATATCCTCCCACAAAAACCCAAAAGAAACTTTCTGTGAAACTGCTTTGCAACGTGTGAATTCATCTCCCAGAGTTACATCTTTGTTTTCATGGAGCAGTTTGCTGACACTGTTTTCGTGGAATCTGCAAAGGGATATTTGGGAACGCATTGAGGTTTATAGTGAAAAAGGAAATATCAACAGATAAAAACCAGAAAGAAGGTTTCTGAGAAACTGCTTTGTGATGTGTAAATTCTTCTTACAGTGTTACACTGTTCTTTTCATTGAGCAGTTTGTTTCCTTGTAATCTGCAATGGGATATTTTGGAGCATTTTGAAGCTTACAGTGACAAAGGAAATATCCTCATATAAAAATTAGAAAGCAGCTTTCTGAGAACCTGCTTTGTGATGTGTTAATTCACCTCACAGTGTTATTCGATTTTTTTCATGGAACAGTTTGGTAACACTGTGTTTGTGGTATCTGAGGAGGGATGCATTTGATCGCATTGAAGCCTATGGTGACAGAGGAAATATCCTTAGATAAAACCTAGAAAGAAGCTTTCTGAAAGACTTCATTGTAATGTTTGTATTCATTGGACAGTTTTACATCTTTATCTTCATAGAGCAGTTTTCTAACACTGTTTTCATGGAATCTGCGACTGGATATTTGGGAGCGCATTGAGGCTTACAGTGAAAAAGGAAATATCGTCAGATAGAAACTGGAAAGAAGCTTCTTGAGAAACTGCTTTCTGATTTGTGAATTCATCTCACAGAGTCACACCTTTCTTTTCATGGATGAGTTTTGTAACACTGCTTTTGTGGAATCTGAGAAGGGATATTTGGATGACACTGAAGCCTCTATTGACAAAGGAAATATTATCACATAAAAACTAGAAAGATGCATTCTGAGAAACTTTGTCACGATGTGTAAATTTACCTCACAAAGTTACACTTCCTTTTCGTGGAGCAGTGTGCTAACACTGTTTTGGTGGAATCTGCAAAGGGATATTTGGGAGTGCATTGAAGCCTATGATGACAAAGAAAATATCCTCAGATAAAAACTAGATAGAAGATTTCTGAGAAACTGCTTTGTGATGTGTGAATTCATGTCACAGATTTACACCTTACTTTTCATGGAGCAGTGTGCTAACACTGTTTTTGTCTAATCTGCAGTGGTATATTAGACAGCGCAATTAGACTTACGGTGAATAAGTAAATATCCTCAAATAAAAAAATAGAAGGAAACTTTCTGAGAAACTGCTTTGAGATTTGTGAATTCATCTCAAAGAGTTACACAATTCCTTTCATGGAGCAGTTTACTAGAACTGTTTTTGGGGAATCTGAGAAGGGATAATTTGGATCACATTGAAGCCTATTTTGAAAAATTAAATATCCTCAGATAAAAACTAGAAAGAAGGTTTCTGAGATACTGCTTTGTGATGTGTGTATTAATCTCACAGAATTGCATGATTCTTTTCTTGGAGTAGTTTGCTGAAACAGTTTTCATGGAATCTGCAATAGGATATTTGGGAGTGCACTGAAGAATATGGTGACAAAGGAAATATCCTCAGACAGAAACCAAAAAGAAACTTTCTGAGAAATTGTTTTGTAATGTGTAAATTTATCTCACAGATTTACACCTTGGTTTTCATGGAGCAGTTTCCCAACACTATTTTCGTGATATCTGCAAAGAAATATTCACAAGTGCAGTGAGGCCTGTGGTGAAACGGAAATATCCTCTTACAAAGACTAGAAAGAAGCTTTCTGAGAACTTGCTTTGTGATGTATGAATTCATCTCACAGAGTTACAAGGTCCTTTTCATTGAGGAGTTTGCTAACACAGTTTTCTTGGAAACTGCAATGATATATTATGGGGCGTATTGGAGCTTATGATGACAAAGGAAATATCCTTATATAAAAACTAGAAAATTCTTTGTCAGAAAATGCGTTGTGGTGGGTTAATTCATCTCACAGAGTTACAGAATTCTATTCACGGATCAATTTGGTAGCACTGTATTTGGGTAATCTGAGAAGGGATACTTTGGATGGCATTGAAGACTATGGTGACAAAGGAACTATCCTCAGATAAAAATTACAAAAAATCTTTATGAGAAACTGCTTTGTGATGTGTGAATTCATATCAAAGGGTTACACCATTGTTTTCATTGCACTGCACGATAACACTGTTTTCTTGGAATATGCAAAGGGATATTTCATAGTGCATTGAAGCTTAGGGTGACAAAGCAAATATCCTCATATAAAAATTAGAAAGAAGGTTTCTGAAAAACTCCTTGGGGTTTGTGAATTCTTCTCACAGAGTTACACGATTATTTTCATGGATCAGTTTGGTAGCACTTTTCTGGGGTATCTGAGAAGGGATATTTTGGATCGCACAGAAGCTTATATTAACAAAGGATATATCCTCAGATACAAACTAGAAAGAAGCTATCTGAGAAACTTCTTTGTGATGTGTGAATTCACCTCACAAAGTTACACCTTTCTTTTCTTGGGACAGTTGAATAACACTGCTTTCATAGTATCTGCAAGGGATATTGGGAGCAGATTGAAGCCTACTGTGGAAAAGGAAATATCCTCAGATAAAAACTAGAAGGAAGCGTTCTGAGAAACTGCATTGTGATGTGTGAATTCATCTCACAGAGTTACACTGTTCTTTTCATTGAACAGTTTGGTAACACTGTTTTCTTGGAATATGAAATAGGATATTTTGGAGCATGTCAAAGTGTGTGGTGACAATGGAAATACCCTCATATAAAAACTAGAAAGAAACTTTCTGAGTAACTGCTTTGTGATGTGTGAATTCATTTACACAACTAGTTACACAATTGTAAGAAGAGTTACACAATTCTCTTCATTGCACAGTTTCTGAACCCTGTTTTTGTGGAATATGCAATGGAATATTTCGGAGCACATTGAAGCTTATGGTGAAAAAGTAAGCAACCTTAGACAAAAACTAGAAAGAAGTTTTCTGAGAAACTGCTTTGTGATTTGTGAATTCATCTCACAGAGTTACACAATTCCTTTCATGGAGCAGTTTGGTAGCACTGTTTTTGGGGAATCTGAGAAGGGATATTTTGGATCACCTTGAAGCTTATGGTGACAAAGGAATTATCCTGAGATAAAAACTAGAAAGAATTTTTCTGGGAAAGTTCTTTGTGACATGTGATTTCAACTCACAGATTTACAACTTTCTTTTCATGGAGCAGTTTGCTAACACTGTTTTTGTGGAATCTGCAAAGGGATATTTGGGAGCGCATTGTGGCCTACAGTGAAAAAGAAAGTATTCTCAGATAAAAACTAGAAGGAAGCTTTCTGAGAAACTGCTTTGTGATGGGTGAATTCATCTCAAAGAGTTACACCATTCTTTTCATTGAGCAGTTTGGTATCACTGTTTTTGTGGAATCTGCAAAGGGATATATGGGAGTGCATGAGGATTATGGTGAAAAATTAAATATCCTCATAAACACTAGAAAGAAGTTTTCAGAGAAAATGATTTGTGATGTGTAAATTCATCTCACAGTGTTACACTGTTCTTTTTATTGAGCAGTTAGCTAAAACTCTTTTCTTGGAATCTTCAATGCAATATTTTGGAGCGCATCGAGGCTTATGATGCCAAAGGAAATATCCTCAGAAAAAAACTATAAAGAAGCTTTCTGAGAAACTTCTTTGAGATTTGTGAATTCATCTCACAGAGTTACACTATTCTTTTCATGGAGCAGTTTGGTAGCACTGTTTTTCAGGAATCTGAGAAGGGATGTTTCGGATTGCATTGAAGTCTATGGTGACAAAGGAAATATCCTCACATACAAGCTAGAAAGAAGCTTTCTGAGAAAGTTCTTTGTGTTGTGTGAATTCATCTCACAGAGTTATACCTTACTTTTCATTGAACAGTTTGGTTACACTGTTTTTGGGAAATCTGAAAAGGGATTTTCGGGAGCTTATGGAGGCCTATGGTGAAAAAGGAAATATCTTCAGTTAAAAATCTAAGAGAATGTTTTTGAGAAGCTGTTTTGTGATGTGTGTATTCACCTCATAGAGATAAATAATTATTTTTTTGATTGAGCAGTTTGCCATCACTGTTTTTGTGATGTCTGAGAAGGGATATTTTGGAATGCATTGAGTCTAATGGTAGAAAAGCAAACATGCTCATGTAAAATCTATAAATTAGCTTTCTGAGAAATTTCTTTGTGATAGTTGAATTCATTTCCCAGAGATAAACCATTCTCTTCATTGAGCAGTTTGTTAACCCTGTTTTTGTGGAATTTACAGAGGGATACTTGGAGTGCAGAAAAGCCTAGGGTGTAAAAGGAAATACTCTCAGATAAAAACTAGAAAGAAGCTTACTGAGAGACTGTTTTGTGATGGGTGAATTGATTTCACAGAGTTCAATCATTCTTTTCATTGAATAGTTTGGTAACACTGTTTTTGTGAAATATGCAATGGGATATTCCAGAGCGGCTAGAGGCCAAGGTTGTAAAAGGAAATATCTTCAGGTAAAAACAGGAGTGAAAGTTTCCTCTAACTCCTTTGTGATGTGGGCATTCATCTCATAGAGGCAAAGCTTTCTGTTGAGAGAGAAGTTTGGTGTCTCTGTTTTTGTGGTGTATGAGAAGGGATATTTGGGAACATATAGAATCCAGTGGTGGAAAAGGAAATATCCTCAGATAAAAACTAGAAGGAAGCTTTCGAAGAAGTACCTTTGTGTTGGGTGAATTCATCACACAGAGTTACACAATTCTTTTCATGGATGAGTCTGTTAGCAGTGTTTTTGGGGAATCTGAGAAAGGATTTTTTTGGATCGCATAGAAGCCTATGGTGACATAGGATATATCGTCAGACAAAAGCTAGAAAGAAAGTTTCTGAGAAAGTCCTTGTGATGTGTGAATTCATCTAACAAAATTACACCTTTCTTTTCATGGAACAGTTTGCTAACTCTTTTCCTGGAATCTGCACAGGGATATTTGGGAGTGAATTGAGGCATATGGTGAAAAAGTAAATATCCTCAGATAAGAACTGGAAAGAAGGTTTCTGAGAAACTTCTTTGTGATGTGAGAGTTCATCTCAGGGAGTTACACCTTACTTCTTTACTTGGAGCACTTTGCTAAAACTGTTTTCATGGAATCTGCAAAGGGATATTTGGGAGTGCTTTGAGGCCTATAGTAAAAAAAAACAAATAACCTCAGAGGCAAAATAGAAAGAAACTTTCTGAGAAACTGCTTTGTGATGTATGAATTCAAGTCACACAGTTACCCTGTTGTTTTCATTGAGCTGTTTGACAGCACTGTTTTCTTGGAATCTACAATGGGATAAATTGGAGCACTTTGAAGCTTATTGTAAGAAGAGAAATGTCCTCAGAAAAGGCTAGAAAAATGCTTTCAGAGAAACTGCCTTATAATTTGTGAATTCATCTCACAGGGTTACATGATATTTTTCGTGGAGCAGTTTGGTGGCACTGCTTTTGGGGAATCTGAGAAGGGATATTTTGGATCACATTGAAGCCTATGGTGACAAAGGAAATATCCTGAGAGAAAAAGTAGAAAGGACTTTCTGAGAAAATTCTTTGTGATGTGTCAATTCATCACACAGAGTTACATCTGTCGTTTTATGGAGCAGTTTCCTAAAACTGTTTTCCTGGAATCTGCAAAGGGATATTTGAGTGTGCATTGACGCTTATGGTGAAAAAGAAAATATCCTCAGATAAAAACTAGAAATAAGCTTTCTGAGAAACTGCTTTGTGATGTATGAATTCGTCTAATATAGTTCAACTGTCCTTTTCATTCAGCAGTTTGCCTACACTGTTTTCCTGGAATCTGCAAAGGGATATTTGGGAGCACATTGGGTCCTATCTTAAAAAAAAAACAAATATACTCATTTAAAAACTAGAAAGGTGCTTTCTAATCTGCTTTATGATGTATGAATTCATCTCACAGAGTTACACCATTCTTTTCATTGAACAGCTTGATAAAACTGTTTTTGTGGAATCTACAATAGGATATTTCGGAGCACATCGAAGGCTAGGGTGACAAAAGAAATATATTCAAAGAAAAAGCAAAAGGAAGCTTTCTCTGAAACTATTCTGTGATGTGTGAATTCATCTCACAGGGTTATCCTGTTCCTTTCATTGAAGAGTTTGCGAACACTGTTTTCTTGGAATTTGGAATGCGATATTTTGGAGTGCATTGAAGCTAATGGTGACAAAGGAAATATCCTCAGAGAAAAACTAGAAAGAAGCTTTTTGAGAAACTGCTTTGTGATTTGTGAATTCATCTGACAGAGCTACACGATTCTTTTCATGCAGCAGTTTGGTAACACTGTTTTTGGGGAATCTGAGAAGGGATATTTTGGAATGCATTGAACCCTTTTGTGACAAAGGAAATATCCTCAGATAAAAATTATAAAGAAGCCCTCTGAGAAATTGCTTTGTGATGTGTGAATTCATCTCACAGAGTTACAATGTTCTTTTCATTGTGTAGTTTGCTAACTCTGTTTTCTTTGAATCTGCAATGGGATATTTCAGAGTGCATTGAAGCTTGTGGTGACAAAGGAAATATCATCATATAAAAACTAGAAAGAAGCTTTCTGAGAAACCGCTTTGTGATGTGTTAATTCATCTCCCAGAGTTACACGAATCTTTTCATGGATCAGTTTGGTAGCACTGTTTTTGGGCAATCTGAGAAGGGACGTTTTGGATCGCATTGAAGCCTATGGTGACTAAGGAAGTATCTTCAGATAAAAACCAGAAAGAAGCTTTTTGAGATAGTTCTTGTGATGTGTGAATTTATCTCAAAGAGTTACACCTTTATTTTCATGGGGAAGGTTGCTAACAGAGTTTTCATGGAATCTGCAAAGGGCTATTTGGGAGCACATTGAGGCCTATAGTGAAAAAGGAAATATCCTCATTAAAAACTCAAAAGAAGCTCTCTGAGAATCTGCTTTATGATTTGTGAATTCAACTCACAAATTTACACTGTTCTTTTCATTGAACAGTTTGGTAAATGTGTTTTCTTGGAATCTGCAATGACATATTTCAGAGTGCATTGAAGCTTATGGTGACAAAGAAAATATCCTCATACAAAAACAAGAAAGATGCTTTTTGAGAAACCACTTTGTGATGTGCTAATTATTTTCACAGAGGTACATGATTCTTTTCATGTCTCAGTTTGGTAGCAGTGTTTTTGGGGAATCTGAAAAGGGATATTTTGGATCACATTGAAGCCCTTGATGATAAAGGAAATATAATCATATAAAAAGTGCAAACAAGGTTTCTGAGAAACTGCTTTGTGATGTGTTAATTCATTTCACTGAGATAAAACTTTCTTTTCATGGAGCAGTTTGCTAACACTGTTTTCCTGGAATTTACACAGGGATATATGGGAGTGCAATGTTGCCTATCATGAAAAAGGAAATATCCACAGATAAATACTAGAAAGAAGCATTCTGAGAACCTACTTTCTGATGTGTGAATTCATCTCACAGTGGTACCCCGTTCTTTTCATTGCTCAGTTTGGTGACACTGTTTTCGTGGAATCTGCGATAGGATATTTGGGAGCACATTGAAGTCTAGGGTGACAAAGGATATGTCCTCACAGAAAAAGCAAAAAGAAGCTTTCTGAGGAAGTGCTTTGTGATGTGTGAATTCATCTCACAGAGTTACATGATTCTTTTCATGTAACAGTTTGGTGGCATTGTTTTTGGGCAACCTGAGAATGTATATTTGGAATCGCATTGAAGCCTGTGGTGACAAAGCAAATATCCTCAGATAAAAACTGGAAAGAATCTTTCTGAGAAAGTTGCTTGTGATGTGTGAATTTATCTCACATTGTTACACTGTACTTTTCACTGAGCAGTTTGCTAACATTGTTTTAATAGAATCTGCAAAGGGATATTTGGGTGTCCATTGAGGCCTACAGTGAAAAAGGAAATATCCTCAGATAAAAACTAGAAATAATCTTTCTGAGAAACTGCTTTGTGATGCCTGAATTCACCTCACAGAGTTACACTGTTCTTTTCATTGAGCAGTTTGCCAACAATGTTTTCTTGAATCTGCAATGGGATATTTCAAAGCGCATATAAGCTTATGGTGATAAAGGAAATATCCTCATATAAAAACTAGAAAGAAGATTTCTGAGAAACCACTTTGTGATGCATTAAATCATCTCACAGAATTACACGATTCTTTTCATGGATTAGTTTGGTAGCCCTGTTTTGGGGGAATCTGAGAGGGAATATTTTGGATCACATTGAAGCCTATGATGACAACCAATGTATCCTCAGATAAGACCTAGAGAGAAGGTTTCTGAGAAACTACTTTCTGATGTCTGAATTCATCACACAGAGATACACCTTTTTTTTCATGGAACGGTTTGGTAATACTGTTTTTGTGGATTCTGCAAAAGGATATTTGGGAGCGCTCTGAGACCTATAGTGAAAAAACAAATATTCTCGTATAAAAACTCAGAAGACGCTTTCTGAGTAACTGCTTTGTGATGTGCGAATTTATCTCACAGAGTTACACGTTCTTTTTATTGCGCAGTTTGAAAACACTGTTTTCATGGAATCTGAAATAGGATATTTGGGAGTGCACTGAAGCCTATGGTGACAAAGGAAATTTCCTCATGTAAAAACCAAAAAGAAGGTTTCTGAGAAACTGCATTGTGATGTGTGAGTTCATCTCATAGAGTTACACTGTCTTTTTCTTTGAGCAGTTTGCTAACACTGTTTTCTTGGAATCTGCAGTGGGATAATCTGGAGTGCATTGTAGCTTATGGTTACAAAGGAAATATACTCAGACTAAAACTAGAAGGAAACTTTGTGAGAAACTGTTTTGAGATTTGTGAATTCATCTCATAGAGTTACACAATTCTTTTCATGGAGCAGTTTGATAGAATTCTTTGGGGAACCTGAGAAGGGATATTTTGGATCCGTTTGAAGCCTATGGTGACAAAGGAAATATCCTCAGTTGAAAACTAGAGAGAAACCTTCTGTTAAAGCTCTTTGTGATATGGGAATTCATCTCACAGAGATACACCTTTCCTTTCATGCAGCGGTTAGCTAACACTGTTTTCATGGAATCTGCAAAGGGATATTTGGGAGTGCAATGAGGCCTATAGTGAAAAAAAAATATCCTCAATTAAAAATTAGAAATAAGCACTCTGAGAAACTGCTTTGTGATGTGTGAGTTCGTCTCACAGAGTTACACTGTACTTTCTTTGAGCAGTTTGCTAAAACCGTTTTCGTGGAATCTTCAAAGGGTTATTTGGAAACGTATTGAGGCCTATATTGGAAAAAACACATATCCACAGATAAAAATTAGGCAGAAGTTTTCTGAGAAACTGCTTTGTGATGTGTGAATTCATCTCACAGAGTTACAGTGTTCTTTTCATTGAGCAGTTTGATAACACTGTTTTCGCAGAATCTGCAATAGGATATTTGGAAGCACATTGAAGTCTATGGTGACAAATTAAATATCCAAAGATTAAAACCAAAAAGAAGGTTTCTGAGATCCTATTTTCTGATGTGTGAATTTATCTCACAGTGTTACACTGTTCTTTTCATTGAGGAGTTTGCTAACACTGTTTTCTTGGAATCTGCAATGGGATATTTTGGAGCGCTTTGAAGCTTACAGTGACAAAGGAAATATCCTCTGCCAAAAACTAGAAAGAAGCATTCTGAGAAACTGTTTTGTGGTTTGTGAATTCATCTCACAGAGTTACACGATTCTTTTCATGGAGCAGCTTGGTAGCACTGTTTTTGGGAATCTGAGAAGGGATATTTTGGATCGCATTGAATTGTATGGTGACAAAGGAAATAACCTCAGATAAAAACTGGAAGGAAGCTTTCTGACAAACTGCGTTGTGATGTGTGAATTCACCTCACAGAATTACACCTTTCTTTACATGGAGAAGTGTGCTAACAGTGTTCTCATGGAATCTGCAAATGCTAGTTTTGTTGTGCTTTGCAAACTGTGGTGATAAAGGTAATATACTCAGATAAAAACTAGAAAGAGGCTTTCTGAAAAACTGCTTTGTGATTTGTGAATTCATCTCACAGAGTTACACTGTACTTTTCATTGAGCAGTTTGCCAACACTGTTTTCTTGAAATCTGCAGTGGTATATTTTGGAACACATTTAAGCTTTTGGTGATAAAGGAAATATTCTCATAAAAAAACAAGAAAGAAGCTTTCTGAGAAAATACTTTGTGATGTGCTAATTCACCTAACAGAGATACATGATTCTTTTCATGGATCATTTTGGTAGCAATGTTTCTTGAGTAATCTGAGAAGGGATAGTTTGTATCGCATGAAGCCTATGGTGACAAATGAAATATAGTCATATAAAAGCTGGAAACAAGCTTTCTGAGAAACCACTTTGTGATGTGTTAATTGATCTCACTGAGTTACACCTTTGTTTTCATTAAGCAAATTGCTAACACTGTTTTTTTTTTGGAAATCTGCAAAGGGATATGTGGGAGTACATTGAGATCTACAGTGAAAAAGGAAATATCCTGAGATAAAACTAGAAAGAAGTGTTCTGAGAAACTGCTTTGTGATTTGTGATTTCATCTCACAGAGATACAACGTTCTTTTTGTTGAGCAGTTTGATAACACCGTTTTTGTGGAATCTAAAATAGGATATTTGGGAGCACATTGAAGCCTATGGTGACAAAGGAAATATCCTCACATAAAAACAATAAAGAAGCATTCTGAGAAATTTCTTTGTGTTGTGTGAATTCATTTCACAGAGATACACTGTTCTTTTCATTGAGCAGCTTGGTAGCACTGTTTTTGGGGATTCTGAGAGGGGATATTTTGGATCACATTGAATTCTTTTTTGACAAGCAAAATATCCTCAGATTAAAACTAGAAAGAAGCTTTCTGAGAAAGCTCCTCATGATTTTTGAATTTATCTCACAGTGTTATACCTTTCTTTTCATGGAGAAGATTGCTAACACTGTTTTCGTGGAATCTGCAAAGGGATATTTGGGAGCACATTGAGGCCTCTGGTGAAAAAGGAAATATCCCCAGATAAGAATAAGAAAGAAGCTTTTGGACAAAGTTCTTTGGGTGTGTTAATTCATCTCACAGAGCTACACGATTCTTTTCATGGATCAGTTTTTAGCACTGTTTTTGGGGAATCTGAGAATGGGTATTTTGGATCGCATTGAAGCCAATGGTGACTAAGGAAATATCCTCAGATAAATACTATAAATAAATTTTCTGAGAAAGTTTTATTGTGGTTTTTGAATTCATCTCATAGAGTTGCACCTTTCTTTTCATGGAGTTGTTTGCTAACACTCTTTTCGTGGAATCTGCAAAGGGATATTTGGGAGCGCATTGTGGCCTATGGTGAAAAAGAAAGTATTCTCAGATAAAAACTAGGAAAAAAAGGAAGCTTTCTGAGAAACTGCTTTGTGATGTGTGAATTCATCTCAAAGAGTTACACCGTTCTTTTCATTGAGCAGTTTGCTAACACTGTTTTCGTGGAATCTGCCAACTGATATTTGGGAGTGCATTGAGGACCATAGTGAAAAAGGAAATATCCTCTTAGAAAAGCTAGAAAGAAGCTTTCTGAGAAACTGTTTTGTGATGTCTTAATTCATCTCACAGAGTAACATGATACTTTTCATGGGGCAGTATGCTAAAGCTGTTTTCTTGGTATCCACAATGGCATAATTTGGAGTGCATTGAAGCTTATTGTGATAAATGAAATATCCTCAGACAAAAGTAGAAAAAAACCTTTCTGAGAAAGTGCTTTGTGATGTGTGAACTCATGTCAGAGAGTTACACTGTTCTTTTCATTGAGCAGTTTGCTAACAGTGATTTCTTGGAATCTGTAATGGAATTTTTTAGAGTGCTTTGAAGCTTATGGTGTCAAAGGAAATACCCTCACATGAAAACTAGAAAGAAGCTTTCTGAGAAACCACTTTGTGATACATTAATTCATCTCACAGAGTTACATGATTCTTTTCATGGATCATTTTGGTATCACTGTTTTTGGGGCATCTGAGAAAGTATATTTGGGATCGCATTGAATCCTATGGTGACAAAGGACACATCCTCAGATAAAAAGTAGAAAGAAGCAATCTGAGAAAATTCTTTAAGATGAGTGAATTCATCTCACAGAGTACATCTTTCCTTTCATGGGACAGCGTGCTAATACAGTTTTCATGGAATCTGCAAAGGGATATAAGGGAGGTAATGGAGGTGCATAGTGGAAAAGGAAATATCCTCATAGAAAAACCAAAAAGAAGCTTTCTGATAAACTGCTTTGTGATGTTTGAATTAATCTAACAGAGTTACACCATTCTTTTCATTGAGCAGTTTGACAGCACTGTTTTCATGTAAACTGCAATGAGAAATTTGGGAGCACATTGAAGCCTATGGTGACAAAGGAAATATCCTCAGATAAAAACTACAATGAAGCTTTCTCAGAAAGTTCTTTTTGATGACTGAATTCATCTCACAGAGTTACACCTTTCTTTTCATGAAACAGTCTGGTAACACTGTTTTCATGGAATCTGCAAAGGGATATTTTGGGTCGCATTGAAGTCTACGGTGACAAAGGAAAAATTCTCAGATAAAATCTAGAATTTTTCACAGAGACTGCTGTGTAGGGTGTTAATTCATTTCACAAAGTTACACAATACTTTTCATGGATCAGTTTGGTAGCACTGTTTTTGAGGAATCTGAGAAAGGATATTTTGGATCACATTGAAACCTATGCTGACAAAGGAAATATCCTCAGATGACATCTAGAATGAAGCATTTTGAGAGAGTTCTTCATGATGTGTGAATTCATCTCACAGAGATACACCATTCATTTCATGGAGAAGTTTGGTAGCTCTGGTTTCATAGATTCTGCAATAGGATATTCCATAGCACTTTGAGCCTAGGTTGACAAAGAAAATATCCTCGGGTAAAAACCTAAAAGAAGTTTTCTGAGAAACTGCTTTGTGATGTGTTAATTCATCACAAGGAGTTACATGATTCTTTTCAAGGATCTGTCTGGTATCACTGTTTTTGGGAATATGAGAAGGGATATTTTGGATTGCATTGAAGACTATGGTGACTAAGGAAATATCCTCAGATAAAAACTATAAAGAA
>NW_012108475.1:33521-35940 GCF_000951045.1 Mandrillus leucophaeus | reverse complement strand
AAGATGAGTGAATTCATCTCACAGAGTACATCTTTCCTTTCATGGGACAGCGTGCTAATACAGTTTTCATGGAATCTGCAAAGGGATATAAGGGAGGTAATGGAGGTGCATAGTGGAAAAGGAAATATCCTCATAGAAAAACCAAAAAGAAGCTTTCTGATAAACTGCTTTGTGATGTTTGAATTAATCTAACAGAGTTACACCATTCTTTTCATTGAGCAGTTTGACAGCACTGTTTTCATGTAAACTGCAATGAGAAATTTGGGAGCACATTGAAGCCTATGGTGACAAAGGAAATATCCTCAGATAAAAACTACAATGAAGCTTTCTCAGAAAGTTCTTTTTGATGACTGAATTCATCTCACAGAGTTACACCTTTCTTTTCATGAAACAGTCTGGTAACACTGTTTTCATGGAATCTGCAAAGGGATATTTTGGGTCGCATTGAAGTCTACGGTGACAAAGGAAAAATTCTCAGATAAAATCTAGAATTTTTCACAGAGACTGCTGTGTAGGGTGTTAATTCATTTCACAAAGTTACACAATACTTTTCATGGATCAGTTTGGTAGCACTGTTTTTGAGGAATCTGAGAAAGGATATTTTGGATCACATTGAAACCTATGCTGACAAAGGAAATATCCTCAGATGACATCTAGAATGAAGCATTTTGAGAGAGTTCTTCATGATGTGTGAATTCATCTCACAGAGATACACCATTCATTTCATGGAGAAGTTTGGTAGCTCTGGTTTCATAGATTCTGCAATAGGATATTCCATAGCACTTTGAGCCTAGGTTGACAAAGAAAATATCCTCGGGTAAAAACCTAAAAGAAGTTTTCTGAGAAACTGCTTTGTGATGTGTTAATTCATCACAAGGAGTTACATGATTCTTTTCAAGGATCTGTCTGGTATCACTGTTTTTGGGAATATGAGAAGGGATATTTTGGATTGCATTGAAGACTATGGTGACTAAGGAAATATCCTCAGATAAAAACTATAAAGAAACTTTCTGAGAGAGTTCTTTGTGACGTGTGAATTCATCTCACAGCAGTACACCTTGGTATTCATGCAGCAGTTTCCTAACACTCTTTTCATGGAATCTGCAGAGGGTCATTTCAGTGTGCTTTGAGGACTGTGGTGATAAACATAATATCCTCTGATAAAAATTAGAAAGAATCTTTCTGAGAAACTGCTTTGTGATCTGTGAATTCATCTTATAGAGTTACATCATTCTTTTCATTGAGTGGTTTGATAACACTGTTTTCATGGAATCTAGAATAGGATATTTCGGAGTGCTTTGAAGCCTATGGTGACAAAGGAAATATCCTCAGATAAAAACCAAAAAGAAACTTTCTGAGAAACTGCCTTGTGGTGTGTCAATTCATCACACAGAGTTACACGGTACTTTTCATTGAGTAGTTTGCTTACACTGTTTACTTGGAATCTGCAATGGGATATTTCAGAGTGCATAGGAACTTATTCTGAAAAAGTAAATATCCTCAGAAAAAGACGAGAAAGAAACATTCTGAGAAACTGCTTTGTGATTTTTGAATTTGTCTCACAGAGTTACATGATTCTTTTCATGGATCAGTTTGATAGCACTGTTTTTGTGGAATTTTCAAAGGTATATCTGGGAGCTCATTGAGGCCTACGGTGAAAAAGGAAATATCCTTAGATAAACAGTACAAAGAAGCTTTCTGAGAAACTGGTTTGTTTTGGTGAATTCTTCTCACAGAGTTACACTGTTCTTTTCTTGGAGACGATGGATTACACTATTTTCATGGAGTCTGCAATAGGGTATTTTGGACTGCATTGAAGCCTATGGTGACAAAGAAAATAACATCATAGAAAAACAAAAAAGGAAGCTTTCTGAGAAACTGCTTTGTGGTGTGTGAATTCAACTGACAGAGTTACACTGTTTTTTTCATTGAGCAGTTTGTAAACACTGTTTTTTGGGAATCTACAATGGGATATTTAGGAGCATATTGAAGCTTACTGTGAAAAAGTAAATATCCTCAGACAAAAACTAGAAAGAAACATTCTGGGAAACTGCTTTGTGATTTGTAAATTTATTGCACAGAGTTACACAATTCTTTTCATGGATCAGTTTGATAGCACTGTTTTTACAGAATCTTAGAAGGGATATTATGGATCGCATTGAAGCCTATGGTAACAAAGGAAATATCTTCAGATAAAAACTAGAGAGAAGCTTTCTGAGAAAGTTCCTTCTGATGTATGAATTCGTGTCAAAGAGTTACACCTTTTTTTTTTCATGGAGCAGTTTGCTAACACTGTTTTCGTGGAATTTGCAAAGGGATATTTGGGAGCGCATTGAGGCCTACAGTAAAAAAGGAAATACCCTCATAGAAAAACTAGAAAGAAGCGTTCTGAGAATCAGTTTTGTGATGTTTGATTTCA
>NW_012108475.1:26907-33181 GCF_000951045.1 Mandrillus leucophaeus | reverse complement strand
TCTGAGAAAGTTCTTTGTGGTGTGTGAATTCATTTTACAGACCTACACCTTTCTTTTTATGGGGCTGTTTACTATCACAGTTTTCATGGAATCTGAAAAGGGATACTTGGGAGCGCATTGAGGCCTATGGTGAAAAGGAAATATCATCAGATAAAAACTAGAAAGAAGCTTTCTGGGACACTACTTTGTGATGCGTGAATTCATCTCACAGAGTTATACCGGGCTTTTCTATGAGCCCTTTGATAACACTATATCCATGGAGACTGCAATAGGATATTTAGGATATTTGTTTTCATGGATCAGTTTGGTAGTGCTGTTATTGGGGAATCTGAGAAGGGATATTTTGGATTGCATTGAAGCCTATGGTGACAAAGGAAATATCCTCAGACAAAAACTAGAAAGAAACTTTATGAGAAACGGATTGGGGATGTGTGAATTCATCTCACAGAGTTACACTATTGTTTTCATTGAGCAGTCTGCTAACACTGTTTTCTTGGAATCTGCCATGGGGTATTTCACAGCACATTGAACGTTTCGTTGACATAGGAAATATCCTCAGACAAAAACTAGAAAGAAGCTTTCTGAGGAACTTCTTTGTGATTTCTGAATTCTTCTCACAGAGTTACACCTTTCTATTCATGGCACAGTTTGGTATCCCTGTTTTTGGGGAATCTGAGAAGGGATAGTTTGGATCACATTGAAGCCTATGGTGTCAAAGGAAATATACCCAGACTAAAACTAGCAAGAAGCTTTCAGAGAAACTTTTTTGTGATGTGTGATTTCATCTCACAGAGTTAAACCTTTCTTTTCATGGAGCAGTTTGCTAACACTGCTTTCGTGGAATCTGCAAAGGGATATTTGGGAGCACACTAAGGCCTATGGTGAAAAAGGAAATATCCTCAGATTTTAACCAGAAAGAGCTTTCCGAGAAAGATCTTGTTGATGTATGTATTCATCTCACAGAGTTACATTGTTGTTTTCACTGAGCAGTTTGCTAACACTGTTTTCAAGGAATCTGCAATGGGATACATTGGAGCTCAATGAAGCTTGTGTTGACAAAGGAAATACATTTGTATAAAAACTAGGAAGAAGCTTTCTGAAAAACTCCTTTTTGATGTGTTAATTCTTCTCCCAGAGTTACACAATTTTTTCAAGGAGCAAAATGGTAGCACTGTTTTTGGTGAGTCTGAGAGATGATATTTTGGATCGCATCAAATCTATGGTAACAAAGGAAATATCCTCGGATAAAAACAAGATACAAACTTTCTGAGAAAGTTCCTTGTGATGCGTAAATTCATCTCAGAGAGGTACTATTTTCCTTTCATGGAGAGGTTTGTGTACACTGTTTTCGTGGAATCTGCAAAGAGATATTTGGAAGCGCTTTGAGGCCTATGTTGACAAAGGATAGATCCTCATATAAAAAGTAGAAAGAAGCTTTTCGAGAAACTGCTTTTTGATTTGTGAATTCATCTGATAGAGTTACACCATTCTTTTCATTGAGCAGTTTGCTAACACTGTTTTCGTGGAATCTGCACATTGATATTTGGGACCGCATTGAGGCCTATAGTGAAAAACTGATTATCCTCAGAAAAAAGCTAGAAAGAAGTTTTGTGAGAAACTGCTTTGTGATGTATGAATTCATCTCACAGATTTACACCCTACTTTTCATTGAGTAGTTTGTTAACATTGTTTTCTTGGAATCTGCAAGGGCTATTTTGGAGCACATTGAAGCTTATTGTGATAAAGGAAGTATTCTGAAATAAAAACTAGAAAGATGCTGTCTGAGAAACTGCTTTGTGAAGTGTTAACTCGTCTGATGGAGTTACATGATTCTTTTCATGGATCAGTTTGGCAGCACTGTTTTTGGGTAATCTGAGAAGGTATATTTTGTATCGCATTGAAATCTATTGTGACAAATGAAATATCCTTAGGTAAAAACTAGATAGAAACTTTCTGAGAAATTGCTTTGTGATTTGTGAATTCATCTCACAGAGTTACACAATTGTTTTCATGGATCAGTTTGATGGTACTGTTTATGGGGAATCTGAGAAGGGATATTTTGGATCGCATTGAAGCCTATGGTAACAAGGGGAATATCCTCAGATAAAAACTAGAAAGAAACTTTCTGAGAAAATTCTTTGTGATGTGTGATTTCATCTCACAGAGTTACAACCTTTCTTTTCATAGAGCAGTGTTCTAACACTGTTTTTATGGAATCTGCAAAGGGACATTTTGGAGTGCATTGAGGCCTATGGTTAAAATGTAAATATCCTCAGATAAAAACTAGAAAGAAGCTTTCTGAGAAACTGCTTCGTGATGTGATTTCATCTCACAGAGCTTCACCATTCTTTTCATTGAGCAGTGTGCTAACACTGTTTGGGAAACTACAAAGGGATATTTTGGAGTGCATTGAAGTCTATGGTGAGAATAGAAATATCCTCCAATAAAAACTGGAAAGCTTTCTTAGAAACTGCTTTGTGATGTGTGGATTCATCTCACAGATTTATACCTTTCTTTTCATGGAACAGTTTGCTAACATTGTTTTCGTGGAATCTGCAAAGTGATATTCTGGAGCACGTTGAGGCCTATAGTGTAAAAATAAATATCCCCAGATAAAAACTACGAGGAGTTTGATAACACTGTTTTTGAGGAATCTGCAATAGGCTATTTGGAAGCCCATTGAAGGCTAAGGTGAAAAAGTAAATATCCTCACAGAAAAACTGGAAAGAAGCTTTCTGTGAAACTGCTTTGTGATGTGTGAATTCATCTCAAATGTTTCCACCTTTCTTTTCATGGAGCACTTTGATAACACTATTTTCCTGAGATGTACAAAGGGATATTCATGAGTACATTGAGGCAAAAAGTGAAAAAGGAAATATCCTCAGACAAAACTAGAAAGAAACTTACTGAGAAACTGCTTTGTGATTTGTGAATTAATCTGTCAGAGTTATACGATTCTTTTCATGCAGAAGTTTGGTAGCACTGTTTTGGGGGAATTTGAGATGGGATAGTTTGGATCGCATTGAAGCTTAGGGTGACAAAGGAAATATACTCAGATAAAATCTTGAAAGAATCATTCCAAGAAACTTCTTCATTATGTATGAATTCATCTCACAGAATTACACTATTCTTTTCTTTGAGAAGTTTGCTAACACTTTTTTCATGGAATGTGTGATGGGATATCACAGAGCCCATTGAAGAATATGATGAAAAAAGGAAAAATTCTCAGATAAAATCTAGAAAGAGGCTTTCTGAGAAACAGCTTTGTGAAGTGTGAAATCATCCCACAGAGTTACATGAAGCTTTCAATGGACCAGTTTGATAGCACTGTTTTTGGGTAATCTGAGAAGTGATATTTTGGATAACATTGAAGCCTATGGTGACAAAGGAATTATCCTCAGATTAAAATTAGAAAGAAGCTTTCTAAGAAAGTTCTTTGTGATGTGTGAATTCATCTCACAGAGTTACACTGTTCTTTTCATTAAGCAGTTTGCTAACACTGTTTACTTGGAATCTGCAATGGGATATTTCAGAGCTCATTGAAGCTTTTGGTGACAAACGAAATATCCTCATATAAAAACTTGAAAGAAGCTTTCTGAGAAACCACATTGTGATGTGTTAATTCATCTCACTGAGTGACAACGTTCTTTTCATTGAGCAGTTTTGTAACAGTGTTTTCATGTAATCTTCAATAGGATATTTTGGAGCACATTGAAGCCTATGGTGAATAGGAAATATCCTCAGATAAAAAATAGAAAGAAGATTTCTGGGAAAATTCTTTGTGATTTGTAAATTCAGGTCACAGAGCTACACCTTTCTTTTCATGGAACAGCTTGCTAACACTCTTTTCATGGAAACTGCAAAGATATATTTGGGAACGCATTGAGGCATATAGTGAAACGTTAAATATCTTGAGATAAAAAATAGAAAGAAGCTTTCTAAGAAACTGCTTTGTGATGTGAGAATACATATCACTGTTATTTTCATTGAGAAGTGTGTTAACACTGTTATATTGGAATCTGCTATGGGATTCTTTGGAGCACCTTGAAGCTTATGGTGACAAATGAAACATCCTCTTATAAAAACTAGAAAGAAGCATTCTTAGAAACTGGTTTGTGATGTGTTAATTCACCTCACAGGGTTACACGATTCTTTTCATGGAGCAGTTTGGTAGCACTGTTTTTGGGGAATCTGAGAAGGGATATTTGGAATCACATTGAAGCCTACGGTTACTAAGGAAATATCCTCAGATAAAAACGAGAAAGAAGCTTTCTGAGAAACTGCTTTGTGATGTGTGATTTCAACTTACAGAATTATACTTTTCTTTCCATGGATCAGTTTGCTAACACTGTTTTCATGAAATATGCAAAGGGATATTTGGGAGAGCATTGAGGCCTATAGTGGAAAAGGAAATTTCCTTAGATAATAACTAGAAAGAAGCTTTCTGAGAAACTGCTTTGTGATGTTTGAATTCATCTCAAAGATTTACCCTGTTCTTTTCATTGAGCAGTTTGCAACCACTGTTTTCTTGGAATCTACAATGGGATATTTCGGAGTGCATTGGAGCTTACTTTCACAAAGGAAATATCCTCAGAAAAAAACTAGAAGGAAGCTTTGTGTGAAATCACTTTGTAGTGTGTTAATTCATATTACAGAGTTATACTATTCTTTTCATGGATGAGTGTGGTAGCACTTATTTGAGGAATCTGAGAAGGGATATTTTGGATCGCATTGAAGCCTACAATGACAAGGCGAATATCCACAGAAAAAAACTAGAAAGAAGTATTTTGAGAAACCATTTTGTGATGTGCTAATTCACCTCACAGAGTTCACGATTCTTTTCATGTAGCAGTTTGGTAGCACTGTTTTAGGGAAATCTGAGAAGGGATATTTTGGATCACATTGAAATCTATGGTGACTAAGGAATTATCCTTAGATAATTATAAGAAAGAAGCTGTCTGAGAAACTTGTTTCTGATGTGTTAATTCACCTCACAGAGGTACAACCTTCTTTCATGGAGCAGTTTTCCAGCACTGTTTTTGGGGAATTCGAGAAGGGATATTTTGAATTGCACTGAAGCATGTGGTGACATAGGAAATATTCTCAGATAATAAATATAAGGAAGCTTTCTGAGAAACTGCTTTGTGATGTGTGAATACATCACACAGAGTTACACTGTTCTTTTCATCAAGCAGTTTGCTAACACTGTTTTCTTGGAATCTGCAATGGGATTTTTCGGAGTGCCTTGAAGCTTATGGTGACAAAGTAAACGTTCTCATGTAAAAACTAGAAAGAAGCATTCTGAGAAACAGTTTTGTGATGTGCTAATTCATCTCATAGAGTTGCAGGATTCTTTTCATTTAGCAGTTTGGTTGCACTGTTTTTGGGGAATCTGAGAAGGAATATTTGGGATTACATTGAAGCCTATGGTTTCAAAGGTTTAACTCTGTGACATGAAAAAACACATCACAAAGAACTTTCTCAGACAGCTTCTTTCTAGTTTATATCTGAGTTTATTTCCTTTGTCACCATGAGCTTCAATGTGATCCAAAACATCCCTTCTCAAACTCCCCAAAAACAGTGGTACCAAGCTGATCCATGAAAAGAATCGTGTATCTCTGTGAGATTAATTTTCAAATGACAATGCAGTTTCTCAAAAAAATTCTTTCTAGTTTTTATATGAGGGTATTTCCATTTTCACCACATGCTTCAATGTGCTCTGAAATATCCCAATGAAGAATCAAAAAAAAAAAAAAACAGTGATAGTGAACTGATCAGTGAAAAGAATGGTGTAACTCTGTGAGATGAATTCAAACATCATAAAGCAGTTTCTTAGAAAGCTTCTTTCTAGTTTTTATATGAGGATGTTTCCTTTTTCACCATAGGCCTCATTGCACTCCCAAATGTCCCTTTGCAGATTCCTCGAAGACTGTGTTAGCAAACTGCTCCATGAAAGGAAAGGTGCAGCTCTGTGAGATTAATTCACACATCACAAAGAACTTTCTCAGAAAGCTTCTTTCTAGTTTTTATCTAAGGATATTTTCTTTGTCACCATTGACTTCAATGTGATCCAAAATATCCTTCCTCACTTTCACCAAAAGCAGTGCTACCAAACTGATCCATGAAAGGAATCATGTAACTCTGTGAGATGTATTGACAAAGCACAAAGCAGTTTCTCAGAATGCTTCTTTCTAGTTTTTATATGAGGATATTTCCTTTGTCTCTATAAGCTTCAATACTCTTTGGAATATCAGATTGCAGATTCCAAGAAAAC